>NC_068983.1:150414866-150416791 GCF_001194135.2 Octopus bimaculoides | reverse complement strand
TGGATAGTAAAATGTTCTTTGTAAAGTTCTGCAGTCGGTATATTTTGGAGTTCATCTGCTAAGAATTCATTCTTGACATTTATTGCCACTAAATTGAACTCTGCTGCTGTTGGAAAGAGGGGGAGGGGAGGTTCATTTTCAGGACTGGGAAGGGTAGATTCAGCTATTTTTTGGTAAGTGTTAGGGTGGGTGGGGGTACTATTTGGGATTCGTATGTGTCAGCAGGGGGAGATTTTTTTTGTGAGTTAAAGTAGCCCAATCTTTTTTTAGTTTCTTCCTTTTTGGTTGATAGGGTGGTATTCTCCTGTATTGGTGAATCCACTGCATCAGTTGTGGTTGTTGGTTCTGGGGTTTGCCTGGGGGGAAGAGAGGGGCACTCTGCTCTTACATGGCCTTTCTCACCACATTTAAAGTAGAGAGGCCTCCTCCTCTCTACCATCACACATAACTTGGTTTCCTTTCTAATCTGGATGGTTTAGGCAATTTCTTCAAGGTGAGTAGGGGCTGCTTGAATGATTATTTCGAGCTACTGGCCTTTCCAGTTTTGCTGCTCAATTTTAGTGGCTTTGATGATCAATATTTTATCCGCTAAGCCCATAAGTGCTGCGCAAAACCAAATAATGTCTATCTTGGGAGGAGTTTCTTCCACCGTTATTTTGGAAGTGTGCCTTCCTAGGTGAGTTGGTAGCAGCACTACTTTAGCTGTTTTTAATGGTTTCATGGAGTTGCCTGACTTTTTCTTCACTTTTAAAATGCACAATTGTTGCAAATTTCTTCCCTCCTGTTAGAAATGTAATGTCTGACCAAATAGGTTGCAGACATTTCTCCACGTCTTCTTTTGCTGCGATTTCTAATTTGTTTTCCTTCACTACATACCTTTTATACACTATTATTTTACTTGTTGTATTTTCTATTAATTCACTTGGGAGGATAGCTTTCAACTCTTGTCCTCCCATTTGAAACATTTCTTTGTGTTTGTTTAGTACTTCCGGTTCAACATTAATTCTTTTCCTCGAGATACCTGCTGCAGCAGCGAAATTTGTTTTGTTCGACTGTTCTGGTTGGCGACCTTCCAGAAAAATCCTTGCCTGACAGCATGTTAATAGTGTTATCCATCGTTTTGGTTTGTGTTTTCCTCAACAGAGAAGCAACTCATGGTTTGGGAATTAAAAATTCCTACAAATGGTATAAAATATAGCAAAAATAACAATTTCCCTCCTCAAATGAGGTGAGGGGGATGTTCAGAAAGTCTGCAAATGCAAACAATCTGGCAACAACAAAAGACACAGAAGAGTTCCAACAATAACAATCCAACATTCACATATGAAATAAACCAATTTAAGGCAAACTTGCACTAAGAATAAGTAAAAATTAAAATTACTATCTGCTTTTATAGCAACTTGATGCAGGTAGTTTATCCCATCCTCTTCATGCAACTGAAAAAACTGCATTATTTATGGGATGACTCATATATATATATATATATATATATATATATATATATATAACGTGAGAGAGTTAGGGGTTGGGGGTCCAACCCACTAAGGGATAGTGTCTATCCAGTATACTGCTGGGAGGGTACCCAATTATTGCTACACTAGTGCTATACTAAGTGCAATCAATGGGAGCGGGTAAAAGTGGAGGTTTTACCCCAAATTTGTATAACAATTAGAAAATGGAGGATAATACGCTGCTTTCTTTTTTTGTCACTTTTGCTATGAATTAAATTAATGAATTCAACGGGATACATCGTCTGCAAGTAGTTGGGTTCAGCATATTATCCTCCATTTTCTAATTGTTATATAAATATAAATATATATATATATATATATATATATATATACGCACACAAATAATCTTTTCTACTATAGACACAAGGCCTGAAATTTGTGGGAGGCGACTAGTCAAATACTTGACCCAAATGT
>NC_068983.1:150390220-150414856 GCF_001194135.2 Octopus bimaculoides | reverse complement strand
ATATATATATATATATATATATATATATATATATATATATATACGCACACAAATAATCTTTTCTACTATAGACACAAGGCCTGAAATTTGTGGGAGGCGACTAGTCAAATACTTGACCCAAATGTGTGTGCATGCACATGTGTCCCCACCAACACCCCTCGACAATGAGTATTGGTGTGTTTGTGTCCCCCATAACTTAACAGTTTGGCAAAAGAGACCATATAATAAGTACCATGCTTAAAAAGAAGAAGTACTAATGTCGATTCACTCAACTAAAATTCTTCAAGGCCCAGCATTGCCATCATCTAGTGACTGAGACAAGTGAAAGATTAAAGAAGAAAAAAAACAAAACAAAAAAAAAAAAAAAACAGGTTTTTGCAGTTTCAGACTACAGCACTGTGTTGAAAGGCACTTGAACATGGTGCTGCAGAGTAGAATCAAGCATAGAACTAAGTGATTGTGTAAACCACTAACCAGAACCCACCCTACACATTTGTGGTTTAGTACCAAGAAATTTTTCTCAATTATGTAGTCTTCCATACATTTTGCTGGAGGGAGGGGACTGGAAGCTCACAGCTAGAACCCTTTTAATTGTAGTTTTGCTGGAGCTAAGTTAGCCTAAAGCTAAACCACAATGTGGAATTCAAATTCTCAGTGAATGAAACATCTCAACAGCTTAACACTCCAAAAACACATTGTATCAGATTGAGTCTACTTAAGTTACATTAAGCAGTGGTGTGTATAAATACAAGGTTATTATCAGTTCAAACATGCTTGAAGAATAGTCAAACCTGTAAGAAAGTCATTTACTTTGTTTTGTCATGGAGAAAATTTCTCACTGTAGACGAATAGGTGTAAATACACAAATCAGCTTGCAGTGTCACTCACTCAAACTGCAGGATGCATTTTGGAGTGGTTATCTTCTCTTCAGTCACAAAAAATTGACAGGGTGCACCATGAACTGATGAGATTATCTCTTTTATAATATTTCTAAAATTGTACAATGACTAGTAACACTAATTGGCAGCTCATGGCAAACAAATTATGGGGTAGCAGCGCTAAGAAGTGATGGGTATAAATACAAAGCTATTACCAGTTCAAATAGGTTTGGGGCATATTCAAACTTGTAAGGAAGCCATTCACTCAGTTTTGATATGAAGAAAATTTCTTGCTGTAGACAAATTACATTAAGGGCTGCAAGTGTTCGTGGAATACTCAAATTATTTATGTAGTAATTCAATGTGTATATAGCTCAGTGGATGTTGATTGAGCAACTGAATATTCATTAACAAAAACCCTGCCAAAACAGACAGTGAAACCTGGTGCAGTCTTCTGCCTAGTTAGCTCCTGTCAAACCACCCAGCCCATGACAGCATGGAAAATGGATGTTAAGTGATGATGATGGAGGAGGAGGAAGAAGCGATCCATTTATTAATTCATCAATGTTAGATTGATGGAAGGCAAAGCCAATTCTAGTGCAATTTGAAATCAAATTACAGACTACTAAATATTTCATTCTTAATTCAGTACTCCTTCAATTTTGTAACTCCACTGGCAGTGAAAAAAAAATGTTATAAATTTATACTGGAGGACTGGATTGGACTGGCTCTTGTGCAGGTGGCACATAAGATGCACCATTTTGAGCGTGGCCGTTGCCAGTACCGCCTGACTGGCCTTCGTAGGATTTTCGAGCGAGATCGTTGTCAGTGGCCCTGGACTGGCTTGTGTGGGTGGCACATAAAAGACACCATCTCAAGCGTGGCTGTTGCCAGTATCGCCTGACTGGCTTTCGTGCAGGTGACACGTAAAAGCACCTACTACACTCTCTGAGTGGTTGGCGTTAGGAAGGGCATCCAGCTGTAGAAACTCTACCAAATTTAGATTGGAGCCTGGTGTTGCCATCCGGTTTCACCAGTCCTCAGTCAAAACCTCCTAACCCATGCTAGCATGGAAAGCGGACGTTAAACGATGATGATGATTGCAGCCAATGTGTCACTAGTATATGAGATGGAGGTATGTAGTGATTATGGTGTCAGACTCATGATTGTAAGATTGTGGTTTTGTGTTGCTCTAGCCACATGACTAATAAGCAGTCATGATAGGCCTGGTAAGCCAGTGATCAATGGCGGATCTGCCTAGTGACAAATTACAAATGAAGAATGATAAACTTAATATATGAAATGAAAAAAGCAGCAAGCATTTATTTAATGATCAGATTTATTGAAACTTATAATTTCAATTTATAAGTTTGTCTTTTTTTTTAATCTTTTAAAAGTTTCAAAATCTATAACTTTTAAAATCATTCAAACTTCATACTTATATTTTAAAATCATATAAGATTTTATCATTCAAACAAAAAAATGTTTTAAGGACTTTCACACTCAAGCATTCTATCTCCCTATTTTTTTTTTTTTTTTTTCAGTAAATGAAAAATTTGAAGAATTTCTTTTTATTGAAAATTTTTTTTTTTTTCTTAGAAGCCAACGAATAATGATGTTGAAACATGTAGATCAATGCAACTTATGTACCATCTCCTCTTTCGTGATGAGATGGTTAGTTTTGTTTACTAACTGCATCAACCGACTTATGTTGGAAGACCAGTCATTTAAAATGTTATTCGGATCTCTGTGTTGCCGGAAATTGATGATACCATCAAGACGGTCCATTTTCGCCTGAACTGTCTTGTTGACTACTAGATTGGACAAAAATTCTTCAGTTTCCTGTGAAGAAAATAAAATATAATTAAACTAATAGGCATAAGACCAGTAATTCAAAGGGAATGGGTTACTCAGTGAAATCAACCCAGTACTAAACCAGCACTTTATTTTATTGCCCACAAACAAATGAAAGGCTCAGCTGACCTTAAAAATCAACTCAGAACATGAGCCAGAAGAAATACAAGGCATTTTATCAAACATTGATTTTGCTAACCCACCCCATCCAGTAATAACTTTTAAAGACACTTTAATATTAAAGGTCTTTCAGAATTTTTCTTCATCAAACCTATTGCATCAATATATATTCACATTCTGTAAAACTAGATTTAAAAAAATTTTTAAACCCTGGAAAACCATCTACTTCAGAAAGGACAATGTATATCTAAAACCACCTTGAATGTCAACTATTTAAAACTGAATCAATTTTTCATTTTTATGGTTTCTTTCCAATGCCCAATTCCCAAAAGTTTCACAAACGAGTCTTAACTCACAGAAACTCTACATCCTTTAGGCTATGAGGAGATTATATGCTCCTGCTGTCTCTTTTACATTTATCTTTACTCCTCTAATCTAAACTCTTCAACTGATCCACTTAAATTCACCCATTTTACCTGATTGATGTATTTTGATTTTCAATTTGATGACAATACCCTAATGGTTGACTAAAGATACAGCTGCTGATCATCAAAGCTGAGCTGGTACTGATCAGCAGACCAAACACCTAACGGCTTTACTGATGAATTTCAAATCAGAACTGATCTGACTAGCAACAGATGATAGTAAATGGCACCAGTTGAGTGTATAGGTTCAACTAAAGAAGTTGACTAAACTGTCAAAGAAAATGGTAATGCAAGTACATCTGTCTGTCAAAATCTCATTGCCATTAACTATATTGTACATTTTCCCCGTAGTCCATACTAAACCCATTGCCCAAACTTTCTGTTTTGCAATCAGTTTTCCATCCTAACAAATGGTGAACTGTGAAGTATGAGTGAAGCAAGCACAATGATGTGTTTTGCTCAGTTACACAACAGAATGGGTTTGATAGAATTTTTTGAATTTATGCTGATAGAACAGTTTCCCATCTGAAAAGTTTTTCTTACCATTATTTCCTTGCAAATATCAAAATACAAAAAGTTTCACGATATTAACTTAATTAAATTTATCTATATATCACTATTACCTTAACGTAAGGCATTTCATAAAGAGTAACTAAGAATCAAAATTAGGAATCTGAACTTCAAAAGAGCTTATCTCTTACTCTGTAGCACACACCATAGAGGTACTCTATTACTGACAGTTTGATGCTTTTGAGAAATCAAATTTATTATTGTGAGGTATTGTAAAATTAGCTTTAGCTTGTATCGTATGTTTTGTGGCTTAGTCTAGAGTTGGGTCAGCAACAGTGAGATCAATATGGTGTGTACAGCTTCGGCATCTTTAAATTATTGCCCAGAGGATAATATAATACACGGTGTCCCAAAAGTGACTGATGGGTTTCAGTTTTTAATAACTTAACTTTACAAATAAACTCATGAAATTTTGATACAATATAAAGGACATAATGGAGATAAAAATGCACAAGTCAAACATGAAAAATGACTTCGCTGAAATAGCAGCCATTTTCAACTTCGCACACCCATGCTCTTTCCAAAACTTGCATTATAACATCAAGAGTTTCAGACCCCACTTCTGATTTCTCTATTGATGCTCTCCTTCAATTGCATCAGGGTCTCCAGTTTGTTGATGCAAATCGTCTCTTTCAGGTATCCCCACAAGAAAAAAATCCAGGCTAGTCAAATCTGGGGAATGTGAAGGCCATTCAAAGTAGACCTCACACATGGTTCCAGCAAGATGGGGCAACTTCTCATACCACAAGAGAAACAGATCAGTTGCTTTGGCAGTGCTTTGGAGAGAGAATAATCTCCAGCTATGGCAATGTCAACTGGCCTTCACATTCCCCGGTCTTGACTAGCCTGGATTTTTTCTTGTGAAAGAGAGGGTTTACATCAACAAACCAAAGACCCTGGTGCAACTGAAGGAGAACATCAATAGAGAAATCAGAGAAATGGGATCTGAAACTCGAGGGTGTTATGATGCAAGTTTTGGAAAAAGCATGGGCGTGCAAAGCCGAAAATGGCTGCCATCTTTCAAATGTAATGTAGGTGTTGCAAAATTTGACCTGTGCATATTAATTTCCATTATGTCCTTTATATTGTACAAAATGTTATGCATTTATTTGTCAAGTTAAGGAAGTTATTAAAAACTGAAATCCATCAGTGACTTTTGGGACACCCTGTATATATGAGGCTCTTACTCAACAAGAACCAAACAATGTTACAGATTATTCCTTTACTCAAGAGTGATCTCCCTTTTTAGTTAAGACTGTTGCATTACTTTAGATTTTTCTGTTAGGGAAAATCTTAGAGGTGCTGGCTCACATGAGCCTGATATACCCTTCACTACCTGAACACAAAAATACTTCAGTGGCACCCAACAATACAATGAAGACTGCTTCCAGTCAAAAAACTCAAAGTACTAAGTACATTTCACTGCAATCTTTTTTAATGTTCAGACTAGTCATAAACAGCGACTTCATATAGTATATAAACACATCCTCTCTCCCCTTCTGTACATATAGTTCTTGTCTACAAATACATGCATTCTTCCCAATTCATGCCTATATTAAACTATTGTACTTACATCTTCTGAGAGATCAAGTAGTTGGGCCATCCTATTCATTCGTACCCTGGTATAATATTTTGCCATCACACGAATATTCTACAAAAAAAGAAAATGACATTCAATTTCAAATATTTTATATTGGAGTGCATAGGCACTCCAATATCTGTGGTTTCTGTAGTACTTAGAAACTAAGTTAAATCACTTGAATATACTGTCAGTCAACTGAGTTAATTTTCCCATAAGTCAACACAGTAATAAAAACTAGTCATTAGTTTTACATTGTAATTACTTTCAACAATGAATTGTACCATTATAAAGGACCTATTCAGAGAATTTGGGATCTTGGTCATAGACACAGCACAAAGCCAGTGATGAAGTCGAAATCCTAATTTTCATTGTTAATTATTCAATATCTTATTGAGTCAGCCATCTGCACTTTCCCGTTAACTCCTAATCATTCTGTTTGACACACAAACTATCCATCACTAGAACCCATGCGTCTCATCACTTAGATTAGTAGGTTCTTGTCAGATTGTAACATTGTATCATCTACTGTTGAAGCTCTTGCAGATCTCCATTCTATAACTTCTGGTTACCCCAGGGTTTGATTCAGATTTGTCTCCTTCAAAAGTACCAAGACACAATCACTAATCACTATCCTACCCTCAATTAACATAAAATTAGGCACCTGAAGTTGGCTTCAAATACCAGATCTTGACATTACTGAAGATCTCTCCTGGCAAACACATGACCTCAATACAGCCAAAATTATATCACAAACAGGGGCCTTCCTCTTTTAAGCCAAAAAATACTGAACAGAAAGTACTTCAGCTCCTCAGTGCTAGGTGATTTCATGCAACTTCCACTCAAATACTAATTCACACATGTCTCTTATGCTTGTCAATGATATTGATCTCCTCTCCAAGACTCCATACAAACCACTCTTTCAAGGACTTCACTTCCAAAACATCGGCCCTCTGAAATACCCTCCCTTAACATTTTCTCCAACCTTCAACTTGAGAAACATCAGCCATAAGCACAGTCCCTTCTTTCATCATCATCATCATCGTTTAACGTCCGCTTTCCATGCTAGCATGGGTTGGACGACTTGACTGAGGACTGGTGAAACCGGATGGCAACACCAGGCTCCAATCTAAATTTGGCAGAGTTTCTACAGCTGGATGCCCTTCCTTAACGCCAACCACTCAGAGAGTGTAGTAGGTGCTTTTACGTGTCACCTGCACGAAGGCCAGTCAGGCGATACTGGCAACGGCCACGCTCGAAATGGTGTCTTTTATGTGCCACCCGCACAAGCCAGTCCAGGGGCACTGGCAACGATCTCGCTCGAAAATCCTACGGAGGCCAGTCAGGCGGTACTGGCAACAGCCAAAGAAAGATGGTACATTTGCAAGTCTCACATTCTATCATTTCGTCATAATCTTTACATATTTTATGCAAATTTCAACAGATAAATATAAACCATTACAATGGTTTAAAAAAATTTTGAATTACACTTCCAACAACTGTGAATGGATCATCCTTAGCTATTTCTTCAAAACTCTTTCTCAATCTATTTCTATTGTTATATCACAACACTTTTCCAACCAACATACATGTACAGCTATCTCTATTGCAGACGAAAATAAATATATATTTAATATACAGCCACTTAATCAATTTAACTGTACTTGAACTTTGCACATCCAACAGAGCACTCATTGATTTTTCTCAATTGCTACATTAGTAATTAAGAGAAAAATATATGGAAAAAAACTACAGTACTTACGTGTTCTACAACTCGATTTTTCAGGTCCTGCCATCTTTTTTTGGAAGCAGGAGAGTTAACATCAAAAACATGTGTAGCTGGACAATCTTTAGAACCTTCTTTTAATTCAGTTTCAAAATCAGCGCACAACTGTTTCCAGTAAATAAGTTCACTTGTTGTAAACAAACTATGCAGCTCTCTATAAAGGCAAAAAAGGAGAAGTATAAAGTCAGGTTATAAAATCAATGTCTGTCTATTTATCTTCTGTGTGAATGAGAAAGAAGAGAGAGATGAAAAGAAAATGAGAAAGCAAGGCAAACTAAATACATATTTACTTGTATTTAGGAATTTCATTAAGATTCTTCTCCTCTCCAATTCTATGAAGTAAATCTGACTGTTCATTGTCATATGGAGCCAAAATAAGGTAAAGTATAACACATTTCAAGGCCTGAAATTTTAAGGAAAAAAAAATACAGTTAATAAAAATTCTAATTAGCCTGATTCTCTCTCTCTCTTATAATGTCTTTTACATCTCATCAGGGAAAAAAAGAAAAATATCTAAGTTTTGCAGGCAACTATGTATCCGATTCCTATTTTCATATACTATCAAAGATGTGTAAAAGTACAAAAATAACATCTAACTCAGAAAAAGTCACACAAAAGGAAGCCTGAAAAGAATTAGTGACATTATTGAAAGACATGGCAAAAAACTCAGTCTTCAGTAATATAATAATACTAATAATTCATCTCCTTCTTCTGCATTGTATCTTTACTGTTTAATGTTATTATTTTTACTGGGTAACTGCTCCAATTGGAATTTTCCTCTGAAGTATTTGTCTCGTTCACAATTTTTATTTGAGGAAGAAATCTTAAAATATCTGGCCATATCACACTGAGAGCATCGGTTCTCGTCTGATCACCGAAGTTAAGCAACGTCGAGCTTAGTGAGTACTTAGATGGGTGACCGCTTGGGAAACCTAGGCGCTGTAAGTGTCCCACACTTGATGCTTGAACAGAGATGTGTCGATATCTGCTGCCTCCAAGAAGTAAGGTGGAGAGGAGGTTCCGTTAGGTTCCTCACAGGCAAAGAACACAGGTACAAGATTTTCTTTTACCCCACTTTCTCTACACCAATCCCTCCCAATATTTAACTATTTATGACTGCCTGTCATCTAACAAGACTCACTATATTGATCTCCCACCTAGATATTTAACAATCTAATCTACCAATCATTATGACACTTTCTTTCTCTTTCGACTTTCCCAGCACAAGCAACAAAGTCTCCTTCTTCCAATCAGTGGAAAAGTTAATGTTTGATTTTTAATTTTTTATCATATGAGTATTTCTAATTAGATTTTTGTTACTCTCAACACAAACTGTTTTACATACAGCTACATTAACCACATTGACAAGTTAAATTCATTGATTACTTTTTTGATACCCAAGAGTTCATTACAAACATGATCTTAAATCATCATCATCGTTTAACATCTGTTTTCCATGCTGGCATGGGTTGGATGGTTTGACTAAGGTCTGGAGAGAGAGAGAGTGGCTGCACCAGGCTCCAATCTGATCCGGCAATGTTTCTACAGCTGGATGCCCTTCCTAACGCCAACCACTCCAAGAGTGTAGTGGGTACTTTTTACATGCTACCGGCACAGGAGCCAGTCAGGCAGGCCTGGCATCGATCACGTTCGGATAGTCCTTTTTACGTGCCATCGGCACAGGGGCCAGTCAGGGGATACTGGCATTGGCCATGTTCAGACGGTGCTTTCTACATGCCACTGGCAGAGGAGCCAGTCAGGGGATGAATTACAAACAACATGTTACTATGAAGAATGAGAAACCATGATCCTTTATGGACAAACAAGTGGGTTATTTAACATTACCAAATTCATAGAACAGAAAGTTGATTAGTTAGCATTAGGTACAGCATATCACACCACAGTAATACTGACAAAAAATAAAAAGAAAAAAGAAAGACCAGTGTGTTCTCACCGATGCCATTTTCTCTTTGTCTTCTTGGATGGCAGAGGTGTCATAAACTGCTCGGTAATGCTTACAGATGGCAAGGTATGACCCATCGTGTTCATCAAGTTCTATCATCAGCTGGTAATATTTCAGCTTTAGATCCTGTCAATGAAATAAAAATAACTAATTATATAAATATACATGTTTAGGTATAAGAATTTCTTAATTCGAGATCCTGAGATAGATGGATGGGTTTGAGTGTGTGTGTGTGTGTGTGTGTGTGTGTGTGTGTGTGTGTGTGTGTGTGTGTGTGTGTGTGTGTGTGTGTGTGTGTGTGTGTGTGTAATAATTACATATAAATATTTCTCAAATGCATGATAATGCTATAAATAGCGTGATCAGGATAAATTATCCATTAATTTAAAGATACGTTACTGGCCAGTCATGAGACTCGAACTCACATCTCAGTGATTACGCATCAAGTGTTTTACCATTAAACTAAACTGCCCAGCAAGGAATTCTTCTGCAATTTTAGAACTTATAAATTTAGCTTCATAAGATGCTAACGTTAAATTTTGAATTTGAATCACGCTATTTATAGCATTATCACGCATTTGAGAAATAAATTTATTTCTGTATCTTACAATACATCTCAACGCTTCTAAAAAAGAACAAACTTTGTTTGTTTACTTTCATTGTAAATTTGAATATAAATATTGGATAGATATGGTATTGATTACAACAAAATAGCTGTGAACAAAAATGGAACCGTAACGGGATTCAAATAACATTTCTGATTCTTCTTCATGCACACTAACAATACACAGAGCAGAGTACTTCATTTCTTTCTGGTCTTTGCTACTTATCTGCATTCAAGGCATATATTCTGCTACCATGAAGTATTGCACTTTGTACATAAACATTATATTAACTTCCCTTCACTCGGAGAGAAAAATCATTTGTTGCCAGTAGAAGTAACAGCTCCAACTAATTCTTATTCTGGTTACTATGCTTTTGGAAAACAAATCTATACTACTAATTAGATCACCTAGGTAATAAGGGCTATCAACTATTTCTGGTAAGCTTTCCAAACATTTGAAGGTATTTATTTTATATATATTCTTCCTATTGACCACTTCTATGCATCTATCACATACAAAGTCTCTTTTCTCTATCAATCTGCTAGTCATTCCATGCCAGGCACACTGTATAACTGTTTTTCTGCCTTCTTTCTTAGTAAAATCTTTAATCTTTGCAAAGTTTACTTTGAAGCTTTTTAACTCTTGATTTGGAATTTCTTTTTAAATGTTCAACAAATTCAGTTTATAAGAACTAAGCATATTCAGAACACAGGTGTATTATGTATAAAGCTACAGGAATATGAGGTGGATTACACCTCTTGAGAAGAAGACAGTCTCTGCTAAGGAAGAACTCTTATCTTATGAAAAAGCTAATATCTAGTAAGGACAAATTTCTTCACGGAATGAAATGAAATTCAGAGTCTTTGATATGAAAAATCTAGTATACAACATATACAAGAAATTTCTAGATGAAGTGAATACAGGTCAACAAGAAAAGGTGATTACCTTTTAAACAGTATAAAAATATTTATTATAATCCTCCAGTCTATAACTATTCTCTTTCTGGTTGGAGGACTATACTAAACAGGTGAAAGCTAAAAATTGGATCCTGATAAACTCCTACTTGCATGATAAATTTGTTAAATTAATTGCCGACTGTGAATCTGTATATGGCTTGTATGGCCCTCACAAATCATTCATCTATTCTCAGTTTCCTTAGCCACCACCAGATTACAAGGCAAGGTTCTTTGTTAAAGGACTTCTCCAAATCAATGATATGTAGGTAGAGGGGGTTTACTCTTAGTTATGCATCTCTCCAACAATTGTCACACTAAGAAAGCATCAGCAGTACCCTTTCCTGTCACAAAGCCAAACCATTTCCCATTTTAACTAATTGTCTTCATAAGGTCAATCGAAATGTTCAGATTTACAATACCCATTGGCATACATCCAAATATGGAGAAATAATTGTAACAGAGTGAAATAGAAATAACAGTAGTTATAAGCCATTGAAGCATCTCTATTGCTGTTATGTATCCTGCTAGACATAGCGCTCAGATCACACCTACTACCTTAAAAAAAGGTCACACTGGACAAAGTAATTCTAGATATACAAAAGAACATGATGGTCATGGTTTGAATGATATATTTCTTAAGTCTGCACAATCAAAGTTGAACTGGAACTAAACAACAACAGAAGTCATCATCATTCAAGGGGAAAAATCTAGTAGCAATGGATGAGATCTCACTTACTGTAGTGTCTTTTTCATCAAAGAATTTGGTGCTGATCTTTTTACTGATGATCTGGGTGCGAATGTAATCCTTCTTGGCCAAACACAACCTCATCTGTTCCAAAATAAATTCCACTTTCTCCTTTTTGTCCATGGAACCAAAAGTTTCAACCTGGAAATAAATGAAAAGAAAACAAAAAATATTCATTGTTTGAATTTTGGACAGTTTGGTCAAAAAATAATACTTCTTCAAATAGACAGCATATTAAACCCCACCCCCACCCCAATTGACCTGAACTCAGCATATTACTAATATTCCCCTAGCACATTTGTTTCCAATTTTGGAAGAAGGCCAGCTGGTTTGAGGGAGGGGCTCTGTCAATAAAATAAGTACCAGTACTTATTTTATCGACCCTGAAAGGATGAAAGGCTAAATTGACTCTGGCAGAATTTGAACTCAGAATGCAAAGACAGGCGAAATTCTGCTAAGCACTCCACCTGACAATTCTGCCAGCTCACTGCTTTCTCCTAAGCACAATATTAGCACTAACATGCTATCTTAAAGATATCATTTTAGCAGTAACACAGACTTTGATATATAAAGAATATCTAACATATCTTTGCAAGGGAATAAGGAGGTAAATGGTGAAACTGAAGCAGGTAAATGACTGAGGAAGAAAAGCCGATAGCCATTGATGTAGAGGAAACAGAGGTTGCTGTTTAGCATTGAGTCAGTTACGATTGCACAAACTATAATGAAATTTGCCAGTCATGACAATAAATAAATAAATAAATAAATATAGATATAGATAGATAGATTGAAGGTGAATATGGTACTTAAGTTTAGGCAACAGAATTAAGTATGGTATTATCCATAGAATTCCAAAATAAGGTGATTAAAATCAAAATATGCAACAAGGATATCGAAAGCTAAAGCAGTACGATCATTTCATGCGACTCCATTTATTTAAGCAATGTGAACATTACATCAAATGTAAAATGCAGAGCAATCCTCAGTTGCACAAAGATATAGAAATCTACTGAAATTTCATTTCAACAGAAGGACATATTTTCAAACACCATTTGAGCGTGGCCATCGCCAGTATCGCCTGACTGGCCCTCATGCCAGTGGCACGTAAAAGCACCCACTACACTCTCAGAGTGGTTGGCATTAGGAAGGCCATCTAGCTGTAGAAACTCTGCCAGATCAGATTGGAGCCTGGTGCAGCCATCTGGCTCATCAGTCCTCAGTCAAACCGTCCAACCCATGCCAGCATGGAAAGCAAATGTTAAACGATGATGATGATTATTATATCCTCAACATAATTAGTGAAGATGAATAGTAATAAATTAAGTGGTTTTAACTGAATACTGCTTACCTCTTTAATGATTTAGGTACATTCAAAATTAATCAGTACTGAATTCTATATACTATTATTTGGTTATCAGTGGAGAGCAGACCAAATAATATATCTCTAAGATAAAGTAAACACATAAAAGAGAAGAAAGGAATTATCTTTACCTGGAGTTCTTGTAATATGTTGGCAGCCTCACTTATGTTGTTTTCATCTTCTTTGATTTTGGCTAAGATACGAGTAAGGCGAGCTCTCTCAATCTCAACATAAATCTGAAGTAACACAGTGAAAGTTATATAAAAATAGGGTATAAATTCGGTCACTCAACCTGCTAGAAATAGCAGCAAAAATCTCCTTCAAATTACATCTTACCCCTTAAAAAGTATAAAACATTGGACAATGTAGTCCAAAATATATACACACACACACACACACAAAGAGAAAAAAACAGGAAAGTCTTGGCTGGAAAGCCTTTGATCATAGAAGTATTCAATTAAAGCTGACCTGGGAATAAATAACAACAATGGAACACTTGTAATAAATTTAGAGTCAAGCCCTAAGAGCTGACAGACCATGCCATATCCACAAGAACATTTTTTATCCAGTTAGTACACTAACAGTGAATAGGATTATGAGCTGTCAATCTTTCTGGTCAAAGATTCACACTGTAACAACTTACCTGTCCATAGCAAAAGGTTCAAAGTAACCAGTTTTATGAAATGATTTTGACTATTTCAAAACGATCTGTAGGGATTGTCGGGTGGAAAGATAAGTAGAGGGCAGAAATAGAAAAACAATAGTTACTCACCTTGCCAGCAGTAACAGTTCTAAGGGTATCAATCAACTTTAGTTTCTCTTCTTGGTTAGGGGTTTTCTCAACATAGGTACAAGCTTCTTGAATCATTTTTGTTACAGCCTGTTTTCAAATAAATAATAAAAATTACAATTTATACAAAATAGGGCAAACTTTGTACGAGTTTCTGTATTCAACACTGCTTCTACCAACTCACAAATAATAACAATGGTGCCATATAAAAAGGCACCCAGTACACACTGTAAAATAGTTAGTGTCAGGAAGGGCATCCAGCCATAAAAACCAAGCCAAAACACAGTTGGAGCCTGGTGTGGCTCTCTGGATTGCCAACTCATCCAACCCATGCCAGTATGGAAAACTGGACATTAAATGATGATTGTTCTAACAGGCACTAAATCAACAAATTTTGGAAGTGGGCATAGTCAAATCAACTCAGTATTTAACTGGAACTTATTTATGAACACCAGGAGAATAAAATGCAATGTTGACTTCAGTGGGATTTGAACTTAAATGTAAAAATGATCTAACTGAAACCACAAAGAATTTCATCTAATACTCACAAAGAATTGGTTCTTATATAGATTCAAGACCTGAAATTTTTGGTGGCAAGGATTAGGTCGATGCCATTAGCTCCAGTACATGACTGGTACTTTATTTTATTGACCCTAAAAAGATGAAAGGCAAAAGTGATTTTGGCAAGATTTGAACTCAGATTATGAAATGTAACTAAATATCACAGGGCATTGTCTGACACTTAAGATCCTGTCAATCCACTGCCCTATTCAACAATAACAACAATGATAATAAGGATCATTAATAAGGGCTCTGGGCATGAAAAATAGAACAGCCCAAGAATTGAAGAAAATAGTACTTTTGGAAGAACTTATATCCTTAGGAATATTCTGCCACAGAAAAAAAAACTTAAATGACAAACTTTCAGAAATGAGCCTCTTTAAATGACAAACTAACACCCTCTTTCTCTAGACACACACACACACACACATATGCTGTAAGAATTCAGCCACAACCCAAAATTGATTATAACAGTCCATTAAGATAAGTAAAACTGAACAGATACATTAAACTGAAAGACAATACTAGTGATTTCTTACAATGGAATGCACAAATTAAATCAACTTCATTACATTAGGTATATATTTTATCAGCCCAAAAGGATTTAATCTCAGAACTCAGAGTAAATATTGGTTTCAAATTTTGGCACAAGACTAGCTATTTAAGGGGAGAGGGTTAGTCGATTACATCAACCCCAGTGATCAACTGGTACTTATTTTCAGTGTTCCATTATTTCACCTTGTTATCACTTTTAACAAAAATAACATTTCTAACAAGACTACAAATGAAATGGGATGTTGTTCAATTAAATTGAACACCAGTCCTTGACTGGAGGAAGGATAAAAAGCAAAGATGATTTTAACAAGATTTGAACTTGAAACAGAGATTAAACCAAATACTGTGAAGCATTTATTCTGGCCTTCTATCATTTCTGACATTATAACCTCTCTTCATAAAGATTTTATCTGCTTACCTGTTTGATTTGTCCACGCTTCTTGGTAAGTAGCACAATGTGTTCGTTAAGCAGTCCCCAGTTAGACGCTTCAAAGCAAAGCTTCACTATAGCTACCAAAATCCTACTGGTTGAGTGAGTATCAGCACCCTTGGTGAATGAAAGGTAAAATGAATATTTAGATTTGATTACTTTGAGATACACAGACACTTGTATGTAAGCACACACAGACAAACATATTTATAGTCAATCACAATTACATTCAAACACCTTTGCATGAATGTTTGCATGCAAATTACTAAAACTATAATAGAAAATATGCAATATATAGTAACTTAATATGAAGTATATGGCAACTAATATATATATTTTCAAATTTCGCAAATACATATTCCCCGCTCTCTAAGATATGTGTAGCTGTAATGGCATATTTGAAGCATTTCAAATTCATTGAATACAGCACCAAACAAATAGCACAAAAGTTTCCTATAATGCTATAAGAAAAAAATGTACTTCAGATTCCTGCTCAAGTCATATGGAACAGCACTCATCATGTAATTTAAAATTTTATATAATGACTAGCATTGTATATAAAGACAAGGTGTTAACATCTGTATAAAGCATGCACATATGTGTATATTTATTCATACCATCATTATTGTTTTAGCATCAAGTTTTTGCATACTTGTAGGAGTCACTTGAAATTTGTTGAGGCAGATTTTCTGCAGCTAGATGCTCATCTTGTAGCCAACACCCGTTTCCAAGCAAGGTAATATTCCCCCTATTACTTTGAACATGAACAGCGCAATGGCTAGGCATGTTTTCATAGAAGACTGCAAACAAATGACACTTGTAAAATGACAATACTTCTTTACAGCTAGTACAAAGTAATAAACTTACACAGGCACACGATGGACTTATTTCATTTAGCATCTCCCAGATCAACTAAGAAGGCTTTAGTCGACCTGGAGCTATAATAGAAGACATTTTCTGAAGATGCTACATAATGGAACTAAACTCAAAACCAGATGATTGTGAAGCAAACTTCTCAACCGGTCGGCAATACCTGTGTGTGTGGGCCTACTGTTACATACAAAAGTTGTATTATGTTTTGTAAAAAAGAATTTTTAAAAACTGAATTACTTACAGTTCGAGTTTGTTTCTCTAAAGACAATAACATATCTATGGCCTCAGTCAGATTTCCTTGCTGAAAAATAGTAAACGGTTACATTCAATTTACCAAGAATACTAGTACAAAAGGGAAATAGCAGAACAACGAAAAATATTTACACGTTCATTTCATCATTACATTTACAACAATGGGACTTTTATGTGGTCGTTCGACATCCTACATATAGCAACCAAATACCCCCCAATCACCACCACCTTAAACGAAAGGAAATACACTGGATTATGTGGTCTGAGATAAAGTATGCCTAAAAAATAGACAGGATGGTCACAACTGGAAACCTTTTGATTACAGACTTTCTCGATTAGGACTGGCTTCTTTTTTGTTAACTACAAAGACATGCACGTCTGTGCGTCGTTTACTCAACTTGCTACAATATTAGCAAAATTTACTTCATATTGCACCCTTCCTGTGAAAAAAAAGAGGGACGGATACTTTGCACCTATTAACGAGGTTTTTTTTTCTTTTTAATTCCTGTAACAGAGATGCAGATGATACAAGACTACCGACACATTATATAACATAGCCATAGATACACTTTCATAGATAGAAAACGGGATGGTAAACGGTCGGTTCTAAACTGGAGTTAAACATCAAACTAGCATACACGTTTCTTACGTGACTACAAGGCCCCATATTTATAGAAGAACCAATAAATCATTTAATAACCCATGTGATGTGATACAATTACACAACCAGGAATCGAATATCAGATTATATTCAATTCACCGGCAATTTTACAACATAGTCTTTCTATCGCTGGTTAATGATTTTTAGAATACTTTAAAGAAAAGGCGAGGGAAGAATCTTTAAATGATAAAGCAAGTAAATTTTTGCATGGAAGACACATGATTTTATATATATTTATTTTATTATTCATGTCTTCACAAGCATTTATACATCTATAAATATAGAATAGAGAGAATGTACCGCTGTTTGGAGAATAAGTATGACAAAGCATTTTACTATATTACATTAAAATAGGAAGATAACTCTTAACGTACAACGTTTACGGGTTTGCAGAGGAGTAACAACAATGGTAAGATAAAAGTTTCATCAACAATAATGATTTTATATTTTCTTCTTTTTTTACCTTGGCCATTTTCTCACATTTTGGTACTTTTTCATCGACGGTGGATGAGTAATCCACTTCCATTTTCTGTACACGACCATCGCTTGAATCAGAAGCCATTTTCGCTTTTATGCGGCAGTGTGGAGGAGGAAAAGTAGCAGGAAGAGGAAGTGAAATAGTTTTAAGCAAGGTTATCTCCCTTTGTTCGATCTTCTTTTTATTACGTACAATATCGTTATCGTGTTATTTTTCCACGAATGATACCTATTTCTTGGTGGAGGCGCCATGGCCCAGTGGATAAGGCAGCGGACTCGCGGTCATAGGATCGCGGTTTCGATTCCCCGACCAGGCGTTGTGAGTGTTTATTGAGTGAATACACCTAAAGCTTCACGAGGCTCCGGCAGGGGATGGTGGCGAACCCTAGTGTACTCTTTCACCACAACTTTCTCTTACTTCCTGTTTCTGTTGTGCCTGTAATTCAAAGGGTCAGCCTTGTCACACTGTGTCACGCTGAATATACCCGGTATATAAGGGTACACGTGTCTGTGGAGTGCTCAATCACTTGCATGTTAATTTCACGAGCAAGCTGTTCCGTTGATCGGATCAACTGGATTCCTCAACGTCGTTGGGTGCTGTTTTTCTACGCATACATTGACTTTTATTGAGTGAAATTAAATGGAGGGGAAGGCATTTGAATATATTTAACCACTTTTTACTAAACCATTTAGTCAGAATTTACAGAAAATTTCGAACTGCATCAACCACACAGGCCTCACCGGTGCTGCTGTTCTGGCTAATTAATATTTGTTTCTGATTTAAGTACAAGGTCAGCAGTTTTGAGTAAAGAAGGATGGCCAGTATCATCAACATTGGTAATTGACTGGTTGTTTATTGTATATACTCAGCTCCACAATGGACGAAAGGCATAGTTGACTGCGACGGAATAAATTTCTCGAGGCATTTTTTCCAACTCTTGCTTTAAATGTATGCATTGCAAGAAGCAGCTAGGTTTCTTTAACATTTTACATAGTTCATCCTATACAAGCTTATGTGTGAAAAATCAAAATACGAATTTTGAAAGAAGTTCCTATAAAACTAGTTTTTAAACATCGAATGGCTATAGGGGTCCACCAGAATAAAATAGTAATCAAGCTGTCCATAGATAAAAGAAAATGGTTGAGAACCCCTCCTCTAAACAGTGTTATTGTTTGTTATTAAATAATGCTTTCTCATCACACTAAATAAACGTAATAATGTGTTTACGGAAATGTACTTGCATAACAAGTGACCTGAGCTGAGATCGTATGCTGAAACAAAAACAATTGCAGCGTGAAAGGTGTTTTCAAATGGCTTATAAACACCTTCCACGCTGCAATTGTAATTTTGTTGTTTTGTTTTTGATTTAGTCACAAGACCAGCAATTTGGGGTGGGGTTGTCGATACCATTGACTCCAGAACTCAGTTGGTACTTTATTTTATCGATCATGAAAAGATGAAAAGCAAAATTAATCTCGGTAGGGCCAAACTCAGAAGGTAAAGAGACGGAACAGATGCTGCAAGGCACTTTTCCGACGCTCTAAGGATTCTGACAGCTTAACTGATGTCACAAAAAAGTCTTTAGATTCTTTTATGTTTCATTCATTAGACTGCGACCATGCTGAAGCAGTACCCTGAAGGGTTTAGTCGAATGAATCGACCCCATAACTTTTTAAAGCCTGGTACATATTCTATTGAATTGTTTTGCCGAACCACTAATTCACGGGGATTGCATGTCTTATAATCAGTATTGTAATGTCGAGAATAGAACGTTATTTTTGTTGTTTTTATTTGTTTTCTTTTGATCTGGAAGAATGGGTTGTGCCCATGTTGTTCACAAACTCTGAGACCAGTGAAACCGATAGGATTGTTGCTCTTTTTGAAAGAATGCAACTTAACGATCGCAAAATAAAATGTGTACCGGGGAGTAATTCCAGAAGGTCGACGTTTTGGAGAGGAAATGGTAGTGCGAGAGCGAAGTGGTCGGTACAGTATTCTTGAGAATATGTCGAGAAGCGAGCACCTGAATGAAGACTAGCCACTTCCAATAACAAAAAATCATTTTAGTAGCAGGAGAAAGATCAGAGAGAGATAAAAACTCGTCCGTGACCAGAGACTGAGATGATGAGTGACAAGCGTCCACCAAAACCGATATCATCTCTATATTTTACTAATGCCCATGCTATAAATTATTGATTCTGTATCACATGTCAGTTGGAATAGTCCCGACAAATCAAGAAGACCGTGGAATGATAGAAACGTAGGCTATAAAGCATTTTTGACTTTCTACGTTCCCAGTTCAAATCCTGTTCTGAGGAGGTGGCAAATCTGGGCACTAAACCGTTAATTGCTAATTAACTAAGTTAATATTTTCGTGAACGATTTTACTTTTCAAGTTAACTTTGGAAATCATTATCGGACTAATTAACTTCCATTATATTTAACTTCTTGAGTTAACTTCCGTTAGGAGCCTCCTGGAGGATGAGGAATACCAGCTGGCTGCTGTCTTCCACCCCAAGTTTCGTTTCATCTGGTTGGATAAGTATGACAACACCAAGGTCGCTAAGGTGAGGAAAAGCATGGAGGGTAAGGTCAATGAGGCCATGAGGTAGCAGTCTGACGAAGTGAGCAGCAACAACAAAGAGAAGGAGGATGACTTCTTCAGTGATGTTACCCAGCCAAAAGAGAGCAGCAGGAACCACAGGTCACTCAAGGACAAGGCCCAGCATCTGGTCGGAGACCAACTTCAAGGACTTGCTGACAGATGCTGCCTTCTTGGGTGAGCAAATGTTGGTGGACTTGTTCATCAAGTTCAACACAGCCACCCACTCCAGTACTTCAGTGGAGCGTTTGTTCTCTATGGGCAAGGACATCTTGAGGGCCAACAGATCATCCTGTCTGACGAAAACTTTGCAATACTAATTTTCATGAAGGGCAACATGCCTCTCAGGAACAAAATGGAGAGAAGAAAAGGAAAAATTAAATTATGTATATATCGTATTTTTCATATTTTTTTACAGCTACTTTATCAATAAACTTTTTTGGTGCCAGTATAATCTGTTTAATACTACAGGGTGTCCACAAAGTCTGGCTACATGGAGATTAATACATACTTTAAGAAATTATTATTTCTAATATTCAATTGTTTATGTTATGATTTTATTTACTCTATGTACCCACATGGGGATTAACACATACTTTAAGAAATTATTTCTTATATTTAATTGTTTATGTCATGACTTTATTTACAACATGTACTCAGACTTTGTGGACACCCTGTATTACTGTGTTTCATTTGAGTTTTCTTTTCTTTTTTTTTTTTACCTTTTTCTAGCTCTAAAAGCCTTTAAACCCTTAAAACAAAGGGAGCAAAAACTATGAAATCAGCCGTTTTTAGGTCTTTTAAAAGTTAAAACTATAAAATTAGCATTTTTTAAACTCTAAAGCAAAAAAAAAAAAACTATAGTTTTGGGGTTCTAAAGCCCTTAAAAAGGCCAATAAAGGCTGCTTTTATAGTTATGGCACTTTTTAAAGGTGTTTTTAGAGCAAAACTGAATTTTTGCTGTAATAAAAATTAATGTTAACAGTTTATCGATAATTTCCGTTACATTTTTAAAGAATTAACTGATTAGCAGTTATCCAAGTTAACTTATTGGTTAACAGATTAACAGTTAACGAAGTTAACATTTCGATTAACGGTGCTCACCTTTAGAAGGTGGATATTGTCTTTCATGGTGTCTGGTATCAATAAAATATCAATCGTAAATTCAAATCGATTGACTACATCATTCCCTTATAAATTTGTGGCCTTGTGCTATAGGTGATCATTATTATCAAAATAACATGCAATTAAATTTATAACATTCGTGAAACTATTTGAAAGATTTAAAGAATGGACAACTTGAAATATTCCTCTTCGAAAATACTTTTTTTTATTTTTAGAATAGATTGTTCGTGAAGAGTTAGTGTATAACATACACTTTTTAAAAAAATCGTAAATTTATAACCAAATTGAATAGATCTGTGATACTGTGTGAATTCAAGTTGAACTGTTCAGAACTTCTTCCAATCTAAGTATTTACCTCTTCAGCTTTTACCACATCGGTTATACAATCATCATCATCATCGTTTAACGTCCGCTTTCCATGCTAGCATGGGTTGGACGATTTGACTGAGGACTGGTGCAACCGGATGGCTACACCAGGCTCCAATCTAATTTGGCAGAGTTTCTACAGCTGGATGCCCTTCCTAACGCCAACCACTCAGAGAGTGTAGTGGGTGCTTTTACGTGTCACCCGCACGAAAACGGCCACGTTCGAAATGGTGTCTTTTATGTGCCACCCGCACAAGAGCCAGTCCAGGGGCACTGGCAACGATCTCACTTGGCTTGCCGGGTCTTCTCACGCACAGTACATTTCCAAAGGTCTCGGTCAGTAGTCATCGCCTCGGTGAGGCCCAATGTTCGAAGGTCTTGCCTCACCACCTCAGCCCAGGTCTTCTTGGGCCTACCTCTTCCACGGGTTCCCTCAACTGTTAGGGAGTGGCACTTTTTTACGCAGCTATCCTCATTCATTCTCACCACATGTCCAAACCAGCGCAATCGTCTCTCTTGCACACCATACTGACGCTTCTTATGTTCAGCTTTTCTCTCAAGATACTTACACTATTTATTGTACACTGTCTTTCATCTAAAACCATTTGTCGCTTGTTTGACTTCCTCTCTAGATCCCTACTGTCTCACTCCTTAAAACTTGTAATAAGCACTTATCCAATTTTTCTTCCGCAAGCAATGTTTTAAGTGCCTATCTCTCTCTACACACACATGGTTCACTCCTGCTAATAACCTACAAATGCTTATACTGAATATTAACTATATCAGCCTCATTCTATGTAGTGTCTCTTTACTGAAGCTCATCTATTTTTTCTTACATGGGCATAAGATCCAAAATTTATTGAGGAGAAATATGTGTTGGGTTTTATCTGCTATGGAAAGAGGAAAAACTAAGACAGCTGGGACAGAAGTGCAATGCTCTCCTTTTCTTTTAGACTTTATTACCTCTTTTTAGACTAAATAATTAAAAACATCATTTGAAGTTATTCAACATTTGTAAAAGTAAGCTCAACTACTTTTCTTTTCCTCGTGATTTATAATAATCTATTCCATCGGTAGGATAATTTGTACAATTAGCAATAAAAGACAATTTTACAAGTACAAGTTAGCTGATGATGTCCTTTCGAAAGGTGTGAATATTACAACATATCTGCAAATACACAGGACTCCTTTACACAATTCAGTCAAGCACGATCCATATTCCATAAAAGAACCCGACGTGTACTGAAGTCAGCAGTAGTTACTTTTTTTTTTTCTTTTTAACCCATATTTTAACGATTTTTCCAGCTTACTGGATGCGTGACGTTTTCTTATGCGAATACCTCTTACTTTTCTCCAAAGAGTCCAACCTAAAAATTAGGGAATTCCTGATCAAGATTGGAAAATGTAACTTTTTTTTAGATCTTTGAAGAAATTACAGATTAAATGGAAGAAACAGTGCAGTAAAAACCTCAAAGTGTTTCTTCTGATAAAATGTAGTTGGTTTCCAATTTCCTGTTCCTTTGTCATTAATTTAATTTCATACCAATTGAAATAACCAACTCGGCTACATTAAACTAATCTAAGAAATATACCAATAAAAAAAATTAAAAAAACTATTCCTAGCAGTGAGACAAGTGTAGAGGCGAGCAAAGTGCCAACAAGATGCATATTTAACGTCGCTTATTTAAACTGATAACTTTATCAACCGATTTTTTACTAGACTACAACTGGATTCCTCGAAGTCTGTTTAACCCCACCCGGTCAGTTTTGGCCGAGCAGACACATGAACAAAGGCGTTCTAGCCACGATCATCTCGTTTTGTTTTTTGTTTACTATAGTATATCAAAGACAACCTCACTTAGAGTGTGAAGTGGGATTCAGTTGCTATTTCTAGCAGATCGAGTGATCATGTAGATGTTCTCTCACACTGGTTTTTAATGCGGCTATTTTTGTTTTTCACGCAACATGCTGAATTCATATTTTTAAAAAGTTGTCAATATACGATAAAGCATCTAAAGATAAAAACGGGATCTTTATGATTTGACGTTTCGCTTATGAAAAAGAAAAAAAAAACTAGGCAAGATATTAATTTTGATCAAAATTGATTTCAATTTACTTCTCCATTGATGGTTAAGACAAAACCCACAATAATAAATAGTATGAACTATGTTCGCTCAACCAGCAAGAAATAGCAATTAAATCTCCCTAAATGTCATCCTTCTTTCGTGGAAAGGGGGGAAACATTGACTAAGGTATTCTAGGTACGCAATGCCCGAGAAACAGACGAGATAGTCATGGCTGGAATGACTTTCATTAGAGATTTGCTGAATGAAGGCTAGCCTAGGGTTAAACGTCAACGTAATAAGAATAATACTAATAATAAATAGAAAGGAAAATGATGGCTGCGCAGACTCAATCGACTGACACTTGCACTACTTCCGGCGAAAATGAAACGGATGTGACTATTTTCGAGTGAAGCTTTTATAAGTTTGGGTCTTTAAAGGAGAAATGTCCAGCGGGATTATCTCCAATGGAACTACATATGAAATGAATCCATGGTTCGGAATGCAGGTGAGTGCCTCTTGAATATCTTGTGCACTGTTAGATTGTTTATTGGATAATTTCGTTTGAAACAGCTGGTGGAAGTGAAACGATATTAAAAAAAAACAAGCAAAAAAGATGTCCTCTTTCTAGAGTTTTTAGTATACATATATATATATAACGTATTATACACACACTATATATATACGTAGATACGTGTATAGATATATAATCTTTGTATATCTGTATATTCATAAAAGCTGACTTACAATTATAATACTGATTGTGTGTGTGTGTGTGTGTGTTTTTTTACATATAGATTTTTGTCGTAATTTTTGTATTCGATTTTCAATTTCCATCTTCTGTCGTTGAAAGTTCTTGTCACTAAAGTTTTTACCGTTAAATATGTATATATTCTAAATAACAATCGATTCTGCTTATGTAAAGAAGGCTTCGACTTGAACGATTTAATAAAAATGTATATATATATATATAACCATATATGCATGTATGCATACATATGGATGTAGGTATGTACATATATGTATGGATATATGCATA
>NC_068983.1:150382237-150390061 GCF_001194135.2 Octopus bimaculoides | reverse complement strand
TATATATATATATATATATATATAGTCTATCTGGATGTTTTGTTGTCCCTTGTATCACCTGTCTGGATATTTTGCGTTCTTGTCCCATTTTGTATTATATATATATATATATATATATAAAGTGTCTATCTTTTTAAGTTCTAAAAATATAAATCTAACTTAATTTTTTACGAACATGTTGATCTCCCCATCCCCGTCTTGTGCGATTAAACTTAGACAGTTTTTAATAAACTTTTTCTTCGAGTAAAATACACAATTACTTCATGTTTGTGAATTGTATAACTTTATGAAAATTGTTATACTATAGTATGTATATGCGCACATACAGAGAATAATACATATTTGGTGGGGTGGTGTCAAAATGTAACTCATTTCCAAAATTCTGCTTCATTTTATTGGAAGATATATCCGAATACGCTTCTCAGAATTAAAAGTGTAATTTGAATCCGTGGATCTTTGAAAACATTCGTTGTTCTTTTATTTATGTTCTACATTTTCCAAATCTTCAATTTTTAATTATTTAGGTTAGGTTTGGTACCAAGCGAAATCAAGTTCAATGAAGTATTTATTTTCACACCACACACACGCTCACATACATACACTTGAACTCTTAAAGGGTGGATAGCGGCTTGCTGTGGACGTTTATAAGTTTTCCTCCTTAAGCATTAAATGGAGATCGTTCTAGTCAGAAATTGAATCTGTGTTTCTGACAATACCCATTAAGGTGATCTAACACTGCAACCCGTTGCATTTTGGTTTTTGTATGTAAATATATGTGCTGGTAATTGGATAGAGAACATGGATTGATGACAACCTCAAACTTTACAAGGTTTGTGGTGTTTAAGTAAAAAGACAATTTTGAATCCTAATTGCTGTATAATTTTACAAGCTGTACGTAAATTTACTCATCAATTTTGACAAACTGTTCGTTAATTGGTGGAATTGAAGTAACTTTAGTAAATAAAGCACCGATCTATCTGCTTGTGGGTTATGAGATTCCTGCCTGTGTTTTCGTTATTATTCTGAACAGATCACTTGTGTAGGGACCAGAAAAACTGGCGTACTATCCGGGGGAAGATTTCTCTCATCCTTTTCTCGTTGCTTCTCAGAATTTCCTCGTAGTTTCGGAGACATTTACATGTTTCCGTTTGTATAGGTTTTACAAGTTTGGTCTACTAACCACACACAAATGTCCAATAACATATTCGATATTCTGATAGAAGGGGAGGACTTCATAAGTAAATATAAACAAAAACAGTCTATCATGTTATTTTTATTACAACCTTCACTAGAACATTTACAGCTAATAACATTATTTCTTCTAAGCACTAGATAGATCTGATCATATTACACTGAGGCCAGTTTCTGCTGGTACCCCATAATTCGTTGTCGAGTGAAATAGACATGCAAAGTTTAGATTAGAACACTTGTTAGTAACATCTCTATCACAAGTGGAACCACTTTGTAAAAAGTCATCTCCAATTCCACGATATCACTTCTCATTATCTTGCTGCTGATTTTTGATGCTCCTAAAATCATAGTGAGGCTACTGTCTGCATAGCTTTCTTCCTGGAATCCAGTTAAAACAGATATTTCCTAAACATCATTTTAACAATGAGTAATAAATTTTTATTAGCACAGAAAAAGGATGGTGGAGTAGCAGATACAGGCTTACAATTAGATTTGTTCTGCATTCTTGAGTTCAATTCCTGTTCATGCTGACACTGCTCTTCCTTGTTCTGAGGAAATCAACATAAATATTAGCTATATATATTGGGGAATTTGTTCAATTGATTTAATTATACCAATGTAAAAATATCGTTATTACTTCACTGAAATCCGAGCATTAGGTTAGAATTTGTATTAAATTCTTGACCAATGTTTCCTGTCGTGTTAGATCTCATCATCATCGTTTAACGTCCGCCTTCCATGCTAGCATGGGTTGGACGATTTGACTGAGGACTGGCGAACCAGATGGCTACACCAGGTTCCAATCTGATTTGGCAGAGTTTACATGCCCTTCCTAACGCCAACCACTCCAAGAGTGTAGTGGGTGCTTTTACGTGCCACCGGCACGAAGGCCAGTCAAGCGGTACTGGCAATGGTCACTCTCATAATGGTGTATTTTACCTGTCACCTGCACAGGAGCCAGTTCGGCGGCACTGGCAATGATCTCGCTCAAATGTTTTTTTGTTTTGTTTTGTTTTTTAAATCTGCTTAATCAAATTAACCTCATTGGATTAGAAAATTATTTTAGCAATGAAACCTCCTGTTTATTGCAGCTGATTCCATAAAACCTTTTTATTTTAGTGTGTAAAGTGATGGAGACATAACTGGTATAAACTCTTCCATATCAAAATTACATTATGTATTTTTGATGCAGTTAGTTTTTCCATCTCCCTGCATACATTCTTGGTAGTGTTAGGTTGTGGAATTGTTAATATTAGTCTTACTTATAGACTTTCTTAGGCGAACCAGCCTTAATTATCTCTGTTTCAGCCACCTCAGTGTGCTCTTTTCCATTATTCACCCCACACAATCACATGACTCAATCATGCATCATGGTCCTAGGTAGATGGAGGTGTTTATATTTGCTGTACTATTATAGATCAATCCCAGTTAATTAATTGCAAATCATAGGTCTATTTCAGCAGATCTGATGATACAACAAATCAGTTCCTGACACATTGCCAACTACTGTTGTTTACACCTGTCTTGCTAACTAATTTACAGCCAGGCAGACTGTGTAAAGGAGTCAATGATATGACTAACAAAACCATGCTATGGTCTTGACTCATTAGTAAGCATTTTACATGATGAATCAGCTAGACTCTTCCTAGTCATACTGGGTTATTAATAAATGAATGAATTTCCAATGTCATAGTCCAGGAATTGAAGTGCTATTGTGAACCACACCTCTCAGGACTTTATTTCCACACTATGGCACTCCTCACAAGCCTATCATCAAAATCCTTCTATTATTTCCTTTACTTCTAGTCTTTCTCTCTTTGGTTTGATGACTCTACTGACAATGAAGTTGTATTTTGTTTTTGGTTTCTAACATTTGGTGCAGCCCCCAATACTTGCATTGGATGGCGCTTCTGCTTCATAGTTGTTTGTTTGGAAGAATATCCTTTGTTTTTTTTTTGTTTTTTGTTTTTAATTTCCATATTTAAAAATTATTCTATATCTACTTTTTGCATTAAAATTATTAACAAATGGGGTTGTAGGTGGTGTGGAAGGGGATTTTGATAGAAAAGATGATACTCTCTACCATGAATGCAGTAAGTTCATCTGCTCTGATGTTGGTAATGGCTGCTTTTCTCCCTCTTTGTTGTAGATTTCATTCAGACGTTCTCTATGCTCAGAAACCTAATAGAAGTTGTCAAATGGTACTCTGAATACATCTTCCAGTCACAATATAAGTTGCATTAAGTTATTTAACTATTCAAGTAATTAAATAACCAGTAGTGAATAGGTTTCATGCTCTGTTGATTCATGTAAAAGTTAAATAGGTGAAAGTTGGACTACTTGCACAAAGTAGTCCAACATTTTTATTTGAAATCTATTGCAGGCTTGTGCATTGCACTTATTTCTACCAGTCAGGAATAGATATCAGATTATCTCCAGTGGAGAAGTGAATTGTCCTTCTTCTGGTTAATGCTATGAAATTAGAGCAAGGATTATGAAATTCTAACATATTACCGAGTTTAATTTTTTTCAGCAAGACGATATGTAACAGACCTAGAAGTTGTCATTGTTTAGTTTGTTTTTTGTTTTTTTTACTAAAGTTTTTGTAAAAAAAAAAATAAATCCCCCACCTCCTCCAACTCATCATTGGTTACCCGTCAACCCTACATAATTTCTTCCTACAACCCTTATCCTCTAACACTTGTTCTTTATTATATTCACCTTTTCATTATCCCTAACTATATTCCACTTTCCCATACACTTTTGCAACCTCTATACACCCACACTTCTCCTGTCATTTGTTAGGGCCTACTTTGACACATCATCATTATTTTCATCTCTTTCCAGCTCCACCATGGCCATTCTCATCTTCTCTTCTATTATGTCAATCACCATGTCGGTCCTCTATTGCAAGAAACCTGTTCTGTTCTGGCTCCTTCTCTCACACATTAACCCTTCACTCGTAGCATAAAGCTTCCTCCTTTTCTACTGTAATCCTACTCAGTCAAGGGAGATCTTAGTCTTCTGGGCTGCATGATGACCTCACTAATGCTGGTGTTACAAGAAAGAAGAACAACACTCAGTACATACTGTAAAGTGGTTAGTATTAGGAAGGGCATCTAGCCATAGAAACCATGCCAAAGCAGACCTTGGAACTTGGACCCACCAGATCCTGTAAAACCAGCCAATTCATGTTAGCATGGAAGATAGATGTTAAAACATGAGGATAATCTAGCCAGCCTCAATACAGTATGTTAGGTGCTAGCACCAATAATGGTATTCATATAGACATTGTAGTATGGTATTTTCTAACACAAAGTTTGAAATCTCATCATTATCAATTAAAGTAAAAAAATTAAAATATTATCTTACAATTCAGAGAAATTAAAACTGTAAATGTTGAATCTGAGCCATCATTCTCTTTCTACTCCAATTTTCCTACATTTCTGTTGCATTCAGGATTACCTCATCTTGAATGATTTTGGCACCTTTTGAAATTTTGACAGTGAAAAGAAGCAGATGTAAGAAATGCTTATTTAGCACTCTATTGTTTTATGTTTGAAAAGAGGTTAAATTTATTTGAATTTCAAAAACAATCAGCAAAAAAGTATAGAACTAAAAAAAACCCATAAAACACTGATAAGAATAATTTTTGTGTTAATTCAAATAACATTGGAAAAAATTTATCTGACAACCCTTGTCATATGAATATACATACATATACACATTCTTATGGGCAATAAGAGTAGAGCTGTATCAGTGGTACATCCCAATTTTGCCTCTCTGAGAATTTGATGCATTGTGCCTTGATGCTAAAGTCTAGAGACTTCAGCACCACATTCACTTCAGTGCTATCAATATGATCAATGAAGGTAACACAAATAGGCAGCTTATACTCTTGTGCTGTTGTTCTTCCAAAAACCTGTGTGCTCCTCATCTGTTGGTTGTCAAGATGTGATAGTTTGGTGACTGTAACCTTTCTGAACAGCCTGTGGATGTCATACAGAGGCGTATGGGGTGATAGTTTTGCAGATCTTCCCTATCATCCTTCTTATAAAGCCAAATAATATTCAACTCTGACAGTAAGGGTATTTTCCACTTTCACTTATCAGTTGCAATGAAAGAGGAAGATTTTTCTTTAGTCGTTATACTCCACTCTTCAACATTCTGCTATTATAACCTCTTTTCAAGAGGTTTTATTCTTCATCAGCTTTAAAACAAAATGAGTGACACTTCAAATACTTGTGACAATGGAGGATTCAGTGTCATTGATGATTTTAAAATGATTGATGTAAACGGTTTCACAGACCTCCTCCAGCCCCTTTTGTTCATAACCGTGAGCCTGTCTTTGTTCTTGAACACCATAAACTCCAATAACTGCCATCTCTTTCTTGCTTCTTTTTAGAATTTTCCTCTCCTCGGCAACAGCTGCTTTTTAGTCTCTAGTTCTTGATGCTTCTTTGTAGATGTCTTATCACCTTGTAGATAATGAAATACTCAAGTTGGTCTTCCATATTCCTTTTCATTTTGTTTCTCTAACATATTCCCAGTTTCCTATGAGATCCCTCTGTTTGTCTCCTGTAGCTTTACAGTTCTCACTATCCACATGTAGCTTTTCATTTTCTGGATCAGTGAATTGTTAATCATCATCAGTTTCTTCAAACCAAGTTTCCTTCCTGATTGCATTCTGCAACTATGTCACTTTGACAATCTTGATAGCTTGGTTCATCATTGAGAGCTGTAGTGCCATCAATCCCCAAAAAGACTAAGGTCATGCAGACATTATTCACAGGCAACACACTTCCTCAGCAATTGCATGTAAACAATACACCTCTGAAAAACACATCTTTCTGCTGTCTTGGCAGTATAATTTCAGATTTGGCACATACTGATGAAGATATCACCAACTGCATCAACTTGCTACTTTGTTTGGAAGACTGAAATCCTAGGTATTTGCCAACTCAGGTCTTTGTTTTCATGCCAAAATTGTTGCATATTGAGCTGTTGTGATCTCCACACCACTATATGGCAGTGAATGCTGGACACTTTACAACTTGAAGCTTTTCATGTTCGGTGCTTTCAAAATATTCTTGGCATCTCTTGAGAACAATAGATTCCCCACTATATCTTTCAGCATCCAGGAATCACAAGTATTGAATGCATCTTTGACTGTTGTCTTCTGCACTGAGAAGGATATGTAGCATGGGTGCCTGAAAATCACCTTCCAAGACTTGAAACTGGAGGTCGCTCTCATGGGGCACAAAAAAAAAACAAAGATCAGTTAAAGAAAATTCTTCAAGTTTGCAACAGTCCTTTCTCCCAGCTTTGAGAATCTCTCACAAGACAGAAAGACCTGGCAGAGTAACTGTGACAAAGTAAAGGAGTCAGTCTTCAAACAATATCAACACCACCATCTCAAGGGAAAATGACATAGGCATGAACCCTGAAACCAACCGGCACAATCTAGACATTTTCCCTGCCCTATCTGCTGTAGAATTTATGGATCCGGAATGGGAATGAACAATCCCGTCAACTCACAAAAGCAGACAACCTTGATGAGGAGCTGAGGGGAAAATATGTGTGTGTATATATATATATGTGTGTGTGTGTGTGTGTTTATATACGCGTGTGTGTATATGTGTGTGTAAAAATGCTCCTTAATGTATCAGTGTACAAACATATAGAATCATCATCATCATCATCATCGTTTAACGTCCGCTTTCCATGCTAGCATGGGTTGGACGATTTGACTGAGGACTGGTGAAACCGGATGGCAACACCAGGCTCCAGTCTGATTTGGCAGAGTTTCTACAGCTGGATGCCCTTCCTAACGCCAACCACTCAGAGAATATATAGTACAATATAAGAGAAAATGATAAGCAGTGTATAAGGTTTATAAATAAGAGAAATAGTATGAGGAAAATTTATTTAACAAGAAACTTATAATATCACATTGTTTCATAACTTAAAGCATGTAAAGATAATTTATATTATAAATTATTTACATATCTGTATGTTTTAAAAGATTTTTTGTATTAATGCAGACATGCAAGTAATTTATTATTAAATAAAATAATATAAATTATCTTTACCTGCTTCATGATATTTGAAATTTCTTATAGTTAAATAAATTTTCATCATACTATTTCTTTTGTCATTTGTAACTTTGTGTGTGTGTATATATATATATATATATATGAAAGCACTATTTATAACGATACAGTGTATGGAGACTTCATTCTCAAAATTTAAGCATGAATTTAAGCATGAATTTGAGCATGGAAAAGTAAATGTTAAAATCATGATGTATATATTTTGTATGTATATTGAACAATATATGTGCATATATCTCCTTTTAAGGGTAACCGTTGGACTGATGATTTAGTGAAGTGTGAGCAGACCAGTTTAGGAACAGCCACCAATGCATTCTATCCAGGAGATCTTCACCCCATAGAACAACATGAATTTGAAGACAGAAGTTTCTACTTCTGGTAATGTACTTTTTTTTTTTTTTTTCACTGTATTGGTGTTGTGCATAGTTTAATTATACTGCCTACTTAATTACTACTTGTGATCCAGGATGAGGAGCATTTTGTACTTTCTGTATAAAAGGTTTTTTTTTTTTTTTTTTTT
>NC_068983.1:150376432-150378771 GCF_001194135.2 Octopus bimaculoides | reverse complement strand
TGTGTGTGTGTGTGTGTGTAATCATCCTTTTCAAGTGGAGTAACCACTCCTTTACTGCAAAACAGTTATTTCTGTCATACCTTCCATCACCTAGCATAAAGCCACTTTTCTCAATGCAACATCCCTCCTCAGCTGAGTTTTGTCTTGCAAATTACTTGGTGACCTCACTAGTGCTAGTGCCACATAAAAAAACACCCAGTACACTCTGTGAACTGGTTGGCATTAGGGAGGGCATCCAGTCATAGAAACCGTACCTAAGTAGACATTGGAGTTTGGCACAGTCTTCTGGCTCATTGGCTCCTATCAAACTGTCCAACCCATGCCTGCTGAGAATACAGACATAAAATGATGATGAGTGCTTGTATATGTTTGATTACAGTTATGCATCTCTGAAAATCACTGAACTACAAATAATGAAGTTATTTTCCTGTCAACAAATAATGGCTAACTTTGTGTCTTTGAAGGTGTTTGGAATGAAATCCCTTACTTGCAAAAAAAAAAGATAAGTAAAAGTTAGCAACAGGAAGAGCATCTGTCTTTAAAACAATGCCTCAATGATATATTCATCTAACTCCTGCTGACATATAAAAATAAACAAAATCCTATATTCACACTATCATTTATCTAGGCTAGCACATGGTGGTGTAAAGAAAATGGTACCATGTGAGTGGTAGTCAATGGTGTATCATAGAAAAACGAAATGAATGAGGTTGTTTCATGTGTTTTATAAGCATATCAGAAACATAAATGAAATGACCCAGAGAATGAATTTACTCAGTTTGCTCAGAATGTATAGTTGTTCCATGGCCCCTGATTAGAGAGCACACATAAAGACACAAACAACATTGTATTTTAAGCAAAAAATCTCTGACTGCTCAATAATAATTTCCAAACAAAATTACTTTGAGATTAAGTTGTGAAAATACCCAATTGGTCATTTATTCAAACTTTATTATGTACAGGTATTGTATGATTCACCTGGGCAATGAGATCCAATGAGAATGTCTCTACAAAAAAAGCTGGTATCCCATAGAATATAAAATATGCTTCTTATGCTGATAAAAGAAATTTTTCAATCTGAAATATATTAAATATTTACTAAACAAGTATCTAGCATTGCTTGCATACTTGTTTATTAATCTAAACTATACTTGTTACAATTTACTTTCCTATCAACTTGTCAGCAAATCAGATTTTTTGTTTTTTTAATGATTTAAAACATCTGTGTAGTGTTTGAGGGCATATTTCAAATGAAAAAAAATATGTTGAATGGACTGTCAGGTGAAACTTGAAATCACTATCAAAACTATTTTATAATGAAATTAACTCTAATTTTAGTATTGAGTTCCCCTTTTAGTAAATTTTCTGTTGTTATTCCTGTAATTCCTTTAAAATAACAACCCCCAAAATTAACCTGTATCACTAAAAGCTAACAAATCAAGTAAAAGAATTACATAAATTAGAATTAATGGAAGTTCAGAAACATAGTGCTATAAAATAAACAGGTTATATCACATTAAATTTGTGCATGTTTTGGTGAGAAATAAACAGAATGAAGATAACCCAGACCTAATATCAGGTCCATATGGCTGCTTCTACTGAATGCATATATATATATGTACATATGAGGTCTGTCCAAAAAGAAACCAAACTTTTTCATTCTTCCCAAGTCCATAAACTTTAGAGCTACCTCAATCAATGTTGGCACAATGAAAGGTAGGTCTTGTGAAACTGTTGAAATACTAGAGCAGAAACATGTAGACGTGTGCTGTATGCAAGAGGTGCAGTGGAGGAGAGCCTCAACTAGATTGCTCATGGGCAAGGAGTAGATACAAATTCTTCTTGGTGAGTGGTGTAGGTATGCTTGTGGCAGAGAAATAGGTAAAATAATTGAGGTTGTCAGCATGTATAATAGGATAATTAAGCTAAGACTACCCTTGTGTAATGTAGCCATCTCTTCAGTTATCCGGCCATTGAAAATTCCTGTCTAGACTCGGAGTTTTATCATGGCTACCAAATAAGTGTCACATATTTTTACAGATAAATTCCTCTATTTACATAATATCAAGGTCTCTTTCTTTCTTTTGTTGTCCTTTCTATCAATATATATATATATATGTATATATACATACACATCTTTCTCTTTCTCGATTGTCCTGTTCCCTATCGTCTTCTCTTTGTCCCTTTCTCCAAAAAGCAAAATTTCTTCCTCTTCTAAACAAAACAAAACATCCGCTCTTCGATTCATATAAAAAATAGAAACATTTTTATTATTTTGGTTTAATTTTTTCTTGAAGAATTTGGTTAAACGAACAAAAGCGCTAATAAAGAATTATCCA
>NC_068983.1:150369815-150376200 GCF_001194135.2 Octopus bimaculoides | reverse complement strand
GGGGGGCAATTATCTGCTCAACTTGATCCTTCTTACAGCCATTCTTTACCCTGCAGAATTGATCCCCTATAAAGACATCAGAGTCTAAGTTTGAATCATTTGAGCACTATTGTCTTCTATACTGAGAATCTCTGGATCTCATCTCTTGACTATATATAGTGTGTGTGTGTGTCTGTTGGAGTGATGAGAACCATCTAGTTATCCTTGGATAATTGATGGCTTGTTTGTGTGGTGATGGTTTAAAGCAAAGAAGAGTTGCACATTGTCAACCTCACTCTCACATTTGTGGCCATCTTCATTCAGTGGCAAGACCAGGCCAAAGCAACTGAGAATGGAAACAAATGCTGTGGATGACCAATATGTTTTACTTGCCTCAGCTTGCTCTCTGCACTCCACAGTGCACTGTTGCAGCCACTGTCCCCTTCATTGAACCATAAAGGTTTCTTCTGCAAAGTCCACCAGATCCAGTCTTAATATACTAATTAACCCATATCTAGGACCATGACAGCTGCTACTATACTGCATCAGAGAAGACCTGGGAACAATAGTAGCTAAGAGGTCGTTCTACATTCCTTAAAACTTTGGAACGCCAAAATCCTCCAGTGCCTCCTCCTATTTCAAAGGTTGTCTTGCAAATTACTTGGTGACCTTGCCAGTGCTAGTGCCACATAAAAAGCATTCAGTCCATACTGTAAAATGGTTGGCATTTGGAAGAGCATCCAGCTATAAAAACCATGCCAAAACTGACCTCGCCTGTGTTGGTACCACATAAAAAGCACTCAGCCCACTGTGTAGGGTGGTTGGTGTTAGGAAGGGCATCCAGCCATAAAAACTGTGCCAAATCATCCAACCTATGCCAGCATGGAAGGTGGACATTAAACAATGATGATGATGATCTCTATCTATCTACCTACCTATACCCACTCACCCATGCTAGCATGGAAGGCAGACATTAAATGATGATGATGATGATATCGTCCTCATTTAATGTTTGTTTTCATGCTGGCATGAGTTGGACAGTCTTGCAGGGTGTGAGAAGCCACATGAATGCACTGAACTTCAACGTTACCTTTGACATGGCCTTCCTAACAGCAACAACTTCACAGTGAGTATTAGGGGTTTTTTTTTTCATGCCACAAGCACTAGTGAGGTTGACAACTAATTTGCAAGACAGAAAAACAACAGGGAGGAAGAAAGAAAAAAAATGCTTCTACTATTGAGGGCGTACACAGCTACCACACATTATATAGGAGTGGATGGGAAGGAGATAAAGGTGGTAGTGATGAAGTGCTGGAGTAAACTTTCAAGGTAAGAGTGGAGGGAGAGTGTTGGAGGGTTTGGTATCAGAAGAATGAGATGGGATGCTTGACATGGCGGAGTGAGGGATGAACTTAACCAGAATACTTTCAGGGCATCAATTTTGTTGTGGTGGATGGGCCTTCTCAGATACAGCAAATCACCGATTATCTCTTTGTCATCTCTTCCGTGAGCCTCAGCATCTTGCAATCAGCCATGACTCTGTGTGTGTGTGTGTGTGTGTGTGTGTGTGTGTTAGGTTGAGTCACAAGTTTTTTTTTTTCATATTTCAAGCTTTACTTAATAGTTCACACAAATTACATACAAAAAGTGTTTATTCATCAAAATATATCCCATCGTATTTTGTCTGTTGTCATCATTGTGCCAGAATCTCAATTCCACTCTTACACCATTTAGCTGGTTTAGTGGCAAAAAAACTCCCTGCACCCATTTTCAACCTCAACCACATAACTGAACTTCCGTCCATGCAAGAAATGAATCATCGCTTGAAAAAGGTGGTAATTTGATTGTGCAAGGTTTGGACTGTAGCACTTCCAGCCCCTCAAGTTCCTCACGCTTGTACTTGGTCATTTTGGCAGTGTGTGCTGGGGCATTGCTATGTTGTAAGAGTGCACATCTTTGATTAACCAATGCCTGGTAGCAGGCTTTCAAAGTATCAAATACTCATTGCAGTTTTTGAGCATAAAGGTTAACATTCACATCATCACCACCTGGGACAAGCTCAAACTCCAACACCTCGAAATTCTTCCAAAGACACGTGGATTTCAAACCACCTTTGTTTGACAACAGGTTCTCAACAGTAATTTCCGATGGACCAGGTGCCTTTTCTCCCTATCTTTAATCAATGTATCTACCATACTGCTGTCAACTTGAATTGTTGGTGTCTATGTTAGACTTACCTTGAGAAGTCTTCTTTCTTCCATGTATTTTGCTGATTTAACAACTTCTTGCAAAAACACTTCCATGTATCTTTCTTGTCAATATCATCAATAAGAGCAAGTACATAGTTATCATTTCATACACACTTCTCACCTCGACTACTTCTTGATATTTTTTTTTTCTTCTTTTTCTCACACATTATCTTGCAAATTGGAATACCTCCTCTCTCTGATCCTCATATCTTAGAACATTGACCACACTTCTTTTGATTTCTTTCTTTACTAAGAATACTTGACATTTAACTTCTTGCTACTTGATATTGCTTTTTGCAGAATTTCATCTTCTAGTTTTTCCCATATTCTAGTCCTTTATGTGTTGATGCATATGCATTTTTTAGCTTGTCTTGAAGTCAGGATTGGAAATTTTTTAATATTATTTGTTGTAATTAATTGTTTAAATGCTTTTCTTACTTTGCTATGATTCTAATAATTCATACAAGAATGACTTCATAGATAATATGGAGACGCTATTTTTCTACTTCAAGTGATTGAGTCATTTGCTAGGCTTTTCGGACTCAGATATTATCCATCAATGAACAGGCCCCATCACCTGGCCTAAACTATGGCAGGAGTTGAACTCTGCACTACTAGCCAGCAAAACTGTTAATATTTACAGTCTGCCACTGATAACTATTTAGAGTGAGGGGGATTGAAGCATTGAGAATTTACATCTGCCACGAACACATCACCATTGCCAAGACTTTTAACAGACTTAAAAATGTATTTTTATAAATACAGAAATGAAATTAATAGTTCAGCAACTGAAAAGGTTGTAATATTTTTGTATATATGATTATTTTTTATTAATTCAGCTCAGACGATGGCTGTTCATTATATGGAGTTTTTGATGGTCATGATGGAAGTAAGTTGTCGAATTTTGTGGCTCAGCGAATTCCTGCTGATTTGCTTCTGGGACAGTTGTCAGGCCCTAAAACAGATGAAGAAATTAAATCTATATTACAACAGGTGAGTATATTATTTCAAATATACTGTAAATGATTGTGTGTGTGTGTGTGTGTGTGTGTGTCTGTAGGTACAACACCAACTTTCTGGGCACTAATGGTCTGGAACCTCTTCTAATCAGCACTGATTTACAAGCAAGAACACCTAATTCCAGAAGCTGCCAGGCTAGTTTATTGCCATCTTGTACAGACTAGTACTTTTGCACAATATAGTATTAATAAACTAGTATTATTTATACTAATGTACAGGTACCTGTATTTAATTTAAGTAAATTTAAGAACTATTTAATTTGGAGTTAACCATGCCTGTTTTGGAAGAATCAGAAACCTGGAATGACTATGGAACCAAAGGTTTCAGATTGGTATGTGCAGAGAGTGAGAGGTTTGGTGATGCAAACAGGAAAATAAAATTCAAAGCAGGACACTGACATCGGCCATGACTACAATCTCACTTGGCTTGACAGGTCTACACAGCACAGTATTTCGCCGATGGTCTTGGTCGCCTGTCACTGCCTCCATGAGGCCCAACACTCAAATTGTGCTTTTTATGTGTCACCAGCAGTCGCCAGTTAGACAGCACTAGCATTAGCCAAGACTATGATTTCACTCAACTCGACAAGTCTTCACAAGCACAACATATCACCCAACATTTGAAGGGTGCTTTTAACGAGCCAGTTACACGACACTGGCATCAGCCACAACTATGATCTCAGTTGGCTTGAAGGGTCATCTCAAGCACAGCATATCACCAAAGGTCTTGGCTGCTTGTCATTGCCTCTGTGAAGCCTAACATTCAGAGATTGTACTTCACCACCTCTCCCCATGTCTTCTTGTGTCTATCTCTTCCACAGGTTCCCTCCACCATTAGAGTGCGACACTTCTTCACACAGCTGTCTTCGTCCATACACATCACATGACCATATCAGCAGTCATCTCTTGCACACCACCTCTCATGCCCCACTTTTCTCTCAAGCTGTTTACACTTTGTTGTGCATGCACACTGACATTACACATCCAGCGAAGCATACTAGCTTCATTTCTTACAAGCCTACTCATGTCCTCGGCAGTCATTGCCCATATTTCGCAGCCGTGTAGCATGGCTGTTCGCAAACAGGTATCATACAGTCTTCCTTTCACTCTGCGTGAGAAACCCTTTGTTACCAGCAGAGGTAGGAGCTCTCTGAACTTTGCCCAGCCTATTTGTATTCTAGCAGCTATACTCTCAGAGCATCCACCCCCACTACTGTCTTGGTCACCTAGGTAACATAAACTACCGACTACTTTTAGTTTTCCCCACTGGCATGTGATGGAATTTATTTTCTGTACGTTTTTAGTGTTAATTGTACCTTTGCAACTTCCACACACAAAAACTATTTTCCTTGTTAACCTTCCTCTGATATTGCTGCACCTCTTATGTGTCCATAGCTTACACTGGATACATCTTATGGAGTTTCTACCCATGCCTTTTCTACAAATCAAGCAGGGCCATCTACCTGAATTGTGATTTATCTGCTTCCCTACTTACTAAGACTTAGGTTTTGTTTGGTTAACTCTAAGGCCCTTTGATTCTAGACCTTGCTTCCACACCTAAAACCTCTTCTCTAGTTCTGGTAATGATTCATAAAACTTCTTCTCTAGTTCTGGTAGTGATTCAAGATGGATTCCCATAAGCTATTCCTGTTACCAACCGTAGCCGGTTTCCAAGTAAGGTAATATTCCCCATGACCAGATGTGTTTCATGGAAGATTGGGAACGAAAGAGACTGCTTACACATCAGTGGTTTTCATTTACAACTTCCATATGCAGTCAAGGCGAGCAGACAGTAACATGCACACACACACACACACAATGGGCTTCTTTCATTTTCATCTACTAAATCCACTCACAAGGCTTTGGTTAGCCTGAGGCTATAGTAGCACACAGTAAGACTGAACCTGAAACCATGTGGCTGGGAAGCAAGCTACTTACCATACACTCATGCCTGTATATATATATTTATGTATTTGTTCATATGTATACTAATAAATGGCTCTAGAATGCATTGCTTTATCTTGGTGGTCAAGGCTTGTGACACTGAGATGGTGCAGTATAATTTAATGTATTCTGGAGCAATGTTTTATTTGGTGGTTGATGAGGCTGTGAGGATTGGAAAGATGGACATTTATTTAATATCTAGATGATTTTTAAACTTGTTCAGTACCATACAAAGGAAGAAGAATTATATAAATCATCATCGTTTAACGTCCACTTTCCATGCTAGCATGGGTTGGACAGTTTGACTGAGGACTGGCAAACCAGATGGCTGCACCAGGCTCCAATCTGATCTGGCAGAGTTTCTACAGCTGGATGCCCTTCCTAACGTCAACCACTCCGAGAGTGTAGTGGGTGCTTTTACATGCCACCTGCACGAGGGCCAGTCAGAAGGTACTGACAATGGCCACGCTCAAATGGTGTTTTTTACGTGTCACAGGAGCCAGTCCTGCAGCACTGGCAATGACCGCACTCAAATGTTTCTTCACGTGCCACCGGCACAAGTGCCAGTAAGGCAACGCTGGTAACAATCACGCTCAAATGGTGCTGTTTACATGCCACCGGCACGGAAGCCAGAAAGCTGCTCTGGCAATGATCACACTCAGACAGTGCTGTTAGCGCTCCACTGGCACGGGTGCCAGTCATCAAATTTGGTTCAATTACGATTTCGATTTCACTTGCCCCAACAGGTCTTTGCAAGCAAAGTTTAGTGTCCAATGAAGTAAAGGTATGAATAAGTGGGCTGGCTACACTCTGACAAAGGCCACAGATTATGGTCTCACTTGGCTTGCCGGGTCTTCTCACACACAGCATATTTCCAAAGGTCTCAGTCACTAGTAATTGCCACTGTGAGGCCTAATGTTCAAAGGTCGTGTTTCACCACCTCATCCCAGGTCTTCCTGGGTCAACCTCTTCCACAGGTTCCCTCAACTGCTCGGGTGTGACACTTTTTCACACATCTATCCTCATCCATTCTCGCCACGTGACCATACCAGCACAATCGTCTCTCTTGCACACCACAACTGATGCTTCTTAGGTCCAACTATTCTCTCAAGGTACTTACACTCTGTCGAGAATAGTTGGACCTAAGAAGCATCAGTTGTGGTGTGCAAGAGAGACGATTGTGCTGGTATGGTC
>NC_068983.1:150365026-150369507 GCF_001194135.2 Octopus bimaculoides | reverse complement strand
TTCTCTGCACATATTCAGTGTCTATTGCTCCTAAGCATCTGCCACATACAAAAACTATCTTGCTAGTTAGCCTTCCTTTGATATTGCTGCACCTCTTATGTGTCCATAGCTTACACTGGGTATATCTTATAGAGTTTCTACCTATGCCTTTTCTACAGATTGAGCAGGGCCATCTACCTGAAGGGGTTTGTGGTTTGTCTACCTTCCTACTTATTAGGACTTTGGTGTTAGCTAGGTTGACTCTAAGGCCCTTCGATTCTAATCCTTGCTTCTACACCTGAAACCTCTCCTCTAGTTCTGATAGTGACTCAGCAATTAGTGCAGGGTCATCAGCATAGAGGAGCTCACAGGGGCAGCAAACTGTATTTTGTCTTCTCATTAATAAAGGTGGGGGCAAATTCCACTAATATTTGGGGTAGGAGCTAGTATTTGTCAGTATGAAAGCTACTACCCTAGAATAAGTACAACTTTTATTACAATTAGTAGTAGAAGTAGTGTAAAATGGTTTCATTAGCTTTCAGTTCAATATCTGAGAGAGGAATGGATTTTACCAATCCGATTTATTCATTATGAAGTCTTTTGCTCCTGATTCAGTGTATCGGTATCTCTGTAATTAAATGAAATATGTGGAATTTAATATCTTTGTTAGTAGTTTCTCAGTCATGTCAAATTCACATTATCATAATTGCCATTGAACTAACACTACTTTTTGGTGGTATTTCCTCTTACACTAATTTATCAAGGTCATCTCCACCTTTCAAGTAACAATAATGTTCATTTCTTTGTTCTTGTGTATAAATAAAAGAAAAAAAACTCATATACTTGTTAAGTTACCTCCCATGTGTTAATTGTTGATCAATGCTTTTCACTCCTTCGTGTGTTTTCTATGTTCCTTCTTTTTCCTACAAGCTCTCACCACATCTGAATAATCTGCAAGTAATCAAGAAATTCTATCAGTGTCGTAAAAATAAATAAAAGATACTCTCTTCAGTGATGCTATAGTACTGCTGCTGCTGATTACTCAAAAGACTACATCTTGTTCTAGGATTCCAAACTGCCCATTTTGAAATGTTCATATCTTAATTGAAAGTATCCCATCATAGTTTCTTGTAAGAATCTCTTGTTATATTATGCTCCAAACACATATCATTTTACTAAATTATTTTACTAAATCCTTACATTTTTTATTATTATTACAGAGCTTTACTGAAAAGTTTAGGCAGTGCATATCATTAGAAGTATGGCTATGAAAGGGTTAAACGTCTTATATAGGTTGGGACATAGCTATTGAGCAAAACCTCATATGCAATTCTCACTGAATGTATTTGAACTCAGGAAAATGAAACAGTGAACTTATCTTCGGTCTAATTCCCTACTCATGTGTGAACTTAGATAAATCAAAAATCCTCCACAAGACTATGTGTATGTGCACACATCAAATTATAATGGTTAATACTTTGATAACTAATGATTACATGGTGGTGAGTTCGAATTTTATTGAAGCCATTATGTCATTGGTTTTGTGGGATGACTAGCTCTGTTCAGTTGTTTGAAAATATGAACAATTAAAATGCCAGCATTCAAGATAATGATTGTGGTAGGTCAATTTGGGCACGACTTTGTTTCTATCAGACTCCTGTCTAGAGTTACTTTGTTTTATAGTTAGATTTGCTATTATACAAATGTAAGACTTCAAGCAGGTGATCTTGGTTTTAATCTTTTAGTATTTGTAATACTAACTGATGTGTTTGTTTAAAAAAGCAAAAACTGATGAAGCTAAGGAAAATGTGATAATTGGATTTGACTACGGAGGATCTCTTCTGCAAATATAGTTGAGAAGGCTGAGTATATCCAGTTTGAAACAAATATCACTTTCTTTTATAGTGACCAGATTTTGGTAGTTTGAATGTTAAAAGCAATAGGGAGTTCTTTGAGGAGAAAATTAAGTGCTACAAAATAAGTCAGTTGAGTGACAGAAAACAATATTTTCTAACTGTTTATCCCTTCTTTTCTGATACTGTGGTTGTTGTTGTGGTGATGCTACTATTTGCTTGTAAAATACCATTTTAATTTGTGTTCATTACATGGTACATGGGATCAAACTGTTCAAATGTGTGTGTGTGTGTGTGTGTTTTTTTTTTTTTACAAACTAAAGAAATTAGATGAGAATAACAAATACAAAATATTGCTGTGTGTTGAAATTAGTCATATACTGTAAAGAGATTTTCTGTACATAACATTTTTGAGATGCTCTCATATTGACATAACAATTTGTGTACCTAACAATGACACACCTTGTTCTGTAACCCTAGGAGCATAGTGTCATAGTTGTGCTAAAAAAAACCCAGTTGTTATTTGAACGTATGTATTATTTTCTTTTGAAGGCTTTTGTTGCTGTTGAAAGAGGATATTTTGAAACTGTCAATGACCCTCTTTCCGAAAAAGCTGCTTTACAGTTACAAATAAGGGAGGTTAGTTGGTATTTTCTTTAAAGACCTATCTACATTCTCTTGCAATTACAAAGTTTACCACACAGGATCTTTTGTATCAGTTACAAAGACAGTTTTTGTGTTACTCCTATCATTTTTATGTCTTTTATACCATACAAGCCTGATTTGGGTAGGCATTTATTTGCATTTAAACTGGCCATATCCAGCCCAAATATTCTCCACGTTTTATGTTCAAACCAGCCAGGCATGGTCTTCCACATGTATTTTAGAATGTTATTTTTAAAATAATCACTTCATTAAAATCTTAAAGCTATAAGATGATGATTCATTTTTTTTTAAATGTGAATAAATAAGCATTACATTTAACAGAGTAATCTGACTGCTAAAGGTGGCTGGATGCTCTTTCCAATACAAACTCCTTTTGTCACCCTGTGCAACATCCAGAGATACAGTGTACCTTCCCTGAGAACTGGGATATACATTGGGACTTGTCCAAATAAATGTTTCCTCATCATTCACTTGTTTCAGACATTAGACTGCGACCATGCTAGGGCACTGCCTTGAAGAATTTTTAGTCAAGTGCATCAAATCCAGTGCTTATTTTTAACAGCCTGGTTCTTAATTTATTGGTCTCTTTTGCTGAACTGCTAAGTTACAGGGACATAAACACACCAGCACCAGTTGTCAAGCAGTGGTGAAGGTACATAGACACAAAGACAGATATATACATACATATAGACGGGCTTCTTTCAGTTTCTACCAAATCCACTCACACAGCTTTGGTCGGCCTGAAGCTATAATAGAAGACGCTTGCCCAAGGTGCCATGCAGTGGGACAACCTGGAACCACATGTAATATATTTTATCATACTCCTCAACTTTAATGTGTGGACATTTGAAACCTACTAATTTTACTTTTGTATAAAAATATTTGTAATAAAAACAAAATTTCAGTTTCAATTTTTTCCTCTTTCACTTTGCTATAGAAATATTTTTATTTGGTTATTTAAATAAGTAAACTTTGAATTTCTTTTAACACAGAACATGCATTATAAACCATCTCAAGACATTCAAAAGAAACTCCAAGAAGTTGAAGCCAAAATTTCTGGTGGTACTACTGCAACTGTTGCACTTATTCACAATAACAAGCTATTTGTTATTAATGTTGGTAAGTTGTTCTAAAAATCTTTTTGTTCTGTTTTTTTTTTTTTTACTGTTTTACTGGTTTTTTCATCAGATGGCAGTCATGTTGTGTGCCATTTTCAATGGTTTAATCAATGATACCAACTCCTTGACTTATTACAGTCTGGTACTTATATTATTGATCTATTTATTGACTGGCTATGTCTATTTGAAGTAAAGAGAAGCAAATGAAAACACATATATACAGTGGATTTCTTTGCAGTTTCCAAGACATTGGTTGATCTAAGACACTTGTCGAAAATGCCTCACTGTGAAATTGAACCCAGAACTATGTGGCTGCCAAGCAGACATTTTTCTGGTTACATTTTTCTTTTTTTTTTTTTTATCTATATATGGAATTAAAGAGACAACTGTGTCTGGTTAGTGTGAAATAAAATTCTATTGGCAATAGATAAGATCGTCCAAACCGTACAAATTGCTGTATTTCAAGTGAAGCACAGATTAGTTTGTTGGAAACCTACAAGCAATGACATTATTCTTCACTGTATGCATAGAAAATAATGGAGGCGCAATGGCCCAGTGGTTAGGGCATCCGACTCATGGTCGTAGGATCGTGGTTTCGATTCCCAGACCGGGCGTTGTGAGTGTTTATTGAGCGAAAACACCTAAAGCTCCACGAGGCTCCGCCAGGGGATGGTGGCGAACCCTGCTGTACTCTTTCACCACAACTTTCTCTCACTCTTACTTCCTGTTTCTGTTGTACCTGTATTTCAAAGGGCCAGTCTTGTCACACTGTGTCACGCTGAATATCCCCAAGAACTACGTTAAGTGTACACGTGTCTGTGGAGTGCTCAGCCACTTGCACATTAATTTCACGAGCAGGCTGTTC
>NC_068983.1:150358296-150364693 GCF_001194135.2 Octopus bimaculoides | reverse complement strand
CACACACACACACACACACACACACACACACACACACACACACACACACACACACAAATGACGGACAGTAATCTCATCCCTAGTAGGCTTTTGTTGACTAGGATATAAGGACATGTAGGTAAAGTTGAGATTACTGCTCAGTTAGAATTTATAAAAGTTAGTTGCTAAGGAGAGAGAATTGGACAATTAAGTGTCAAGTCTAACATGTAGGAGACAATTGGGGTGATGAAAGGAAGGTACAAGAGTGGGGAGTTGTTGATGTTTCACTTTAGGTCATACCCGATTGAGCAGTGGCCTATCTTATAGGGTACACTAAGTATGATGAAACTAATGTAGTGGTTGTTGTTGCTTAGCCCCGGGTCAGTCTCAATTGAGCAGACCTCTGACAAAAAATCATACCAACAATGTCTGTTACACAGCACCACATTATGAAATGTTTTCATTTTTTCCAAAGATGTATGATTTGAAAGGGATTGGCCTTTATATATATATCCAGCAAGTGACTACATTGAGGCTCCCTCCAGTGGAGTTAGATTTGGTTCAGGTGTACAAACAAACAGTTCAGAAGAACATTATCATTATTCAACATCTGTTTTCCATGCTGGCATAGGTTGGGCAGTTAGACAAACTGGCTATTGGAGAGCTGTCCAAGCTCCATTTGTTTGCGGAACTGGTATGATTAGTGTTTCTTATTTAAAAAAAAGTGTGTTCTCATATTTGGTACCTTGTTTCAATATATCTCCAAACTAAAAGCCTGATATTCAAGTAGGAATAAATGATTTCAATTCACCTCCATATTATCACCTATGTTTTATTGTAGTTTGGTTTTGGTCCTTCAAATATTAAGCTCTAAAAATAAGCAAATATACATTTTGTCTCCTCAGAGATGGAAAAAGTCTGGGGTTTTCTCCTATGGAATACCATGAATGTAAATATTACTAGCTGGACCCGTGCTATCAAAAATGACAGCTAATTGTAGTGTTATATATATATATATATATATAAATAAGGTACATAATAATCACATATACTAACATTCACATACTTCCCTTATACATGTACAAACATATACTCATACAGAGTTGAAATGCTGTTTGATTTTTCTTTTCAGTATTGAATGTTCACCATCCCACTTCCATTGTACACACACACACACACAAACATTCACATACCTCCTTTTACATAAACACACATGTACTCACACAGAATTAAATGCTGTTTGATTTCTTTTTTTCACTGTAGTATTTCCATCATCCTACTACCAAGTTTGCCATCACCCTTTCCTTTCTCATTCATATGTTGTAGCGGAGGAAAACAAAAGAGTATTATTATAGTAGATTTCTCTTCTTATAGAGATAAAATTTGACTACATTTCATAATCATCATTTCATGACTGTCTCCCATATTGATATGAGTCAGATGATTTATTAGGATCCGATGAGCAAGAGGACTGTCGGGCAATGATGTCTGCTTTGGAATAGTTTCAACAGTTGAATGCTCTCCCTAACACCAACAACTTTTAGAGAGTGTACTGGGTGCCTTTCTGTGGTACCAGCACCAGTGAGGTCACCAAGTAACTTGCAAGAAAGAAAGAAATAAATGAAAAATCCTCCCAACTGAGTTGGGTTGTATTAGAATGGAAGATGGCTTTTTGCTGGGTGTGCTGGTTCCAGTTAAAAAGCACTGGTGATAGTGTCACATACAAAAGCACCCAGTACACTCTGTAGAGTGGTTGGCATTAGGAAGAGCTATAGAAACCATGCCGAAACAGACTATGGGACCTAGTGCATCCTGTTTAGCCATCCAACCCATGCCAGCATGGAAAACAGATGTTAAATGATGATGCTGATGTTGAGAGGCTAAAGTATGGAAGAAGTACAGGTACTGGTGTCTGGCCATACAAAACATGCACAGTTATCTCACATTATATATGGGTGAGAGTAGATGGAAAGATGATCATGTTTATGATGAGGTGTTTAGCATACTCTCAAGGTACAAGAAAGTGAATATAAAAGATTATACAAATTGAGAATCAGGAGGGGTGGGTGGATAATGTCATAGGAGTGAGAGGAGAGTGACAGGTGGTTAGAGATGCAAGTTGGGGTTAGTGTAATGAATTTTGTACAAGAGTAAAAGTACGGTTGACAATAAATATCAGTTTGAAAGAGAAGGTGAAAGTTAGCTTAAGGAGCGGGGTGATAAATGGCTGCTCAAGAAGAGTGGGGAGCAGTGATATAAAGTTGTAGAGATATGTACAGGGATAGGGATGGAGGTCAAAGGTACATAGTGGTGCCTGTAGTGAGTGGGGGAACATGAGGTGCATCAACTGCAGTTATGGATGCAAGAGGTACTGAGTGTGTTAGCTGATATGAGAGAGTGAGATATCTGGAGATACAGAAAGGAGTGCTCAGATGAAAATAAAATGGGAAGGGATCATATTGAGAATGAGGAATGGATGCTAAAGGAAGTAGTTCAGGGGAGAGAGGGAGGTGACTAGTAGTACAAAGGAGAAGAAATGTGTGAAGATTTTGCTGTCATGATTACTGCAGCTGAAAAGTGTCATTGTCAGCAGTGTGATGGAGGGATGGGTGTTAAGAAGATGAGCAGTGGGGAAATTTGACAGACAGGGCCTGATGAGTGTGTAGACATATACTTAATGCTTTTAGGATCTCACTTTTGTCATGATAGACAGGTCTCATCAAGCTCAGCAATAAGACCGGTCTGTTGTAGTGTGGGTTATATAGCTAAGTCAGCTTTAGAACGCTAAAATTTAGGATATTTGTGTCATTTAAAAAAATATTATAAATTGAAATATATAATCTATTTCTTATCGGGTTTTCTTTCATTTTTTTTTTTTTTATAGGAAATACCCGCGCTTTATTTTGTAAGTCAGAAAATGGAACACTTCACGTCAACCAGTTATCTGTTGACCACACTGTCTCCAATGATGACGAGCTTAGACGCCTTCTGCATTTAGGTTTAGATGTTGAAAAATTGAAGATCGTTCGCAAATTAGGGAAGTCTGAAAACACTCGTTGTATTGGTGATTACAGCGTAAAAGCTGGCTACAAAGATATTGAGAATCTCAGGTAGGGATATATATTTTGATTCTATTTCATTATAATTATTAAATCAATAAGCTAATTTAGATTGCATGAAAAACTGACTACTAACCTTTTTTTATTGTTTATCTTCGATCAGCTCTGAGTGAGCAGACATATGATAAAAAAAAATCTCATTCATGACCAGCGTAGCTTTTTAGTAGTTTCTGGGTCTACATTTACCACTGTCCTCTTTCTTTTTTCTTTAACAGAAGTGACTGCTATTTCTAGCAGGTATACAAAGTGTGCATAGGCTATATCTTCACATTGGTAGCAGGTGTTTTCTGGGTTGGAGTTCAATATATCTCTTTGTTTTAGAGGTGGTTACTATTTTTAGCCAGTCAATAGTACATAGGCTCCCTACTCACATTAGTGTCTGATGTCTTTTGAATTGGAGTTCTTGATATCAGTTTTTGAAACCATACTGTTTACTAACCAGGGGCAATCATTTCTCCATCTTTTATTCTCTACAAAAATGAAATGGCCAAGTGGATATGATATTGGATTACTAGTTCATAGGCTGTGAATTCACATTAGCTCCTGGTATCACTACTTGATTCCTGCTAAAAATGTTTTGAATTAACTGTCAAGTTTTTAATGTAAATGATATTAGCACATTGGTATGTTATAAGGTTTAATATTAGGTTTAAAAACTTGTTTTTAATTTAATTGCATTTTTCTTTTTATTCTGACACTACTTGAAACCTTGTTTCTATGTTATATTTTTCTTTCTTTCCAGATCTGCAACATCTGAACCTGTAATCGCAGAACCTTACCTGTGTGATAGTTTTACAATTGATAGCTCACCTGCTTTCCTATTAATTATGTCACATGGCCTATACAAAGCCGTAGAGGACATCCCTACAATTACTGAGCCAGCCAACTGCTATATTGCTTCACTAGTAGCACAAGAATTTTCGCATCAAACCTCATTGAAGTGTGTTGCTCAAGCAGTAGTAAATCGAGTTGTAAGTTATCACCAAGATGCTCACAACAAACCAGAGTGGCACCTCCATGTACATACGCGGGAAGATATTTCACTCCTTGTTCGCAGCTTCAGCTATCCCATTGGAGGCAGCAGCCCAACTGGACCTCGTGTATCAATTCAACATCACTTCTATCCACATCATGCAACCAATTCTGTCATTCAACGTATGTACTCTCAGTTATCAAGTGGTAGCTCTATTTCAGACTCTACATCACCACTCCCTGTTCAGTTGGTCAGTCCAAGCCCGACTCAGCTATCACACATTATGCCCTTAATAAGCAGTGTTGGCCCCACTAGTAGCACCCCTTCCATTATTGCGATCCATCACGTGCCTCATATGTCTCCCATTAATACAAACGAAAGTGATAGTAGTCGGTCGTCGACACAAACCACCATGAATAGCCCTTCCTCAACACAACAAACAATAAATTCTCAGACAAGTACTGCAACTGGTACTAATACAAATTCAACGCAGAGCAGTGGTGACTCAATCCACATCCCTACTCATTCCACTCCAAGACTGCATTTGGACAATGATGGTAAGGTAGAATCTTATGTGGACTTTACAGAGTTCAACCAAAAACTTTTAGCAATGTCTGACAAAGAAAAACAGGAGCTTTACTTGTCTTCTTAACTATGATTGAAATCTTACTGTGATCTTAAAGTTAAAAGAATCAGAACTAACCCTTTCTCTTTCTTTTTTTACTTCTAATTCTATTTTTCTCTAGTTTTGCACATAAGCTCATTATTTAATAGCAAATGGAATTATGTAATTGTAAATACACATCAATTGCTGGTCGATTAACTTGCTATTGGTATTTTACTACATTTCTCTTAACTTTCACTGCACTTTTCCAGTGGGCAGGGTGTAGAAATAAAAACTAGTGTCTTGCAGAAATCAAGCTAAGCCAGAAAGGTAAAATAAAATTATTCTTTCTCTTTCCTTCTTTAAACTTGCTTTGTTTTCAAACCTCCACTTTGTACAGTCCAAATTGCTGAATCAGGGTTATTTTTGTTGATGTAATTATTAGTCAATAAGAAATGAACTGGAGTAACAGAAAATTAATTGAAAACAAAAAAAGATTTAAAAAAAAAAAAAAGAAATATGTTGCATCCATCAACGAAAAAAAATCACAAATAAAAAAAGAAAAAAACTTGTAATTGGCTGCTTCTACTTGTAAATGTATTTGAGACCTTGGTTCTTACTACTATTGAAAATAGATATAGTAGTCAGCACATGATCTTTTAAAAGGTTAATAATTGCAAAACCTTATACTATTTCTCTTTTTTTTTTAAGTTTTATTTTGTATGAAATATTAAAATATTTTCTACAATTAATCAATGTTATTTATCTCTCTCTCTCTCTCTCAATTGATAACATTATAAAGAATGTGCCTATACTGCAAGACATTTTGTCTGGCACCATTGTTTCTACCAAACCACCATTCTCAGGAGGGTAAAATGTGTTATTAATTAACATACTAAGTTCTGTGTTTCTGAATAAAACAGGAAATTACTAAAGCTTATTTTCTCTTGGAAATTCCATAGATATTTCATTAGGGTTGGGGTTCATCTTGTTAAATATGAGAAATTTTGTTTTGGACATAGAATACTTGTCAATTTTGTTTACCTTCATTTATCTTGAACACTCAGATGATTGAGTTGATAGGAATATCTAGTCTCATTCAACAATACCAGTACACAATAACTATACATATTAAACAACAGTGTGTTAAACTTTACAGCATTAGGTCTTCCAACATTTGATTTCTAGACCTTGTAATATGTCTAAAACTACAGTTGCCTCAATATGAGAAAATACATCAGCTGAAAAAAAAATATGATCCTCCTCTACTAAAAAAGGTGCAAATATGCCCTACTTCAGTATTCCATTCATCTGTAAGGGATGCTATGCAGTTGCAAACATTGTAAGTCTAATTCTAAGAAAATAAATAAAACCACCTTTGATTAATAGTGGTGACTTTACCAACTGAAAACAGTAAAAGAATAAAGAAGCAGCTAATATGATCTCACAGAATGTTGAAAGATTACATAAATGGTTAAATAATTGAGAAAACTTACTCTCCTGTTATTGATTTCCAGCTTTTGCACATAGCCACAAATTTTGATTCCAGTACTTAGTAAATAACTTACTTTATCATCATTGAAAGAAGGAAAAGTGAAGTTGAAGACCGAGTTTGATTTGGAACATAAAGGAAGTGACAGCTAAAATAGTGATTTTATATGTTGACACAAAACCACACTTTTACTAGGAAGAAGAGTTGGCTACAACTTTTTTTTTTTTTTT
>NC_068983.1:150347650-150358286 GCF_001194135.2 Octopus bimaculoides | reverse complement strand
TTTTTTTTTTTTTTGTTGACCTGGGAAAAGTGAAGTACAAAATCAACACCACCAGGTTTAAACTCAGAATTAAAGATTTTGCCCATTGGTACAAGGCCACAAGCTATGGACACATAAGAAGTGCAACAACATCAAAAGAAGATTAACCAAGAAGATAGCGTTCGTGTGTGACAGATGCACAGGGGCAATAAACACCACAGATGCACAGAAAACATTCCATCACACTCCAGGGGAAGAAACTAAAAGTAGTTGATAGCTTTCGCTACCTAGGTGACCAAGTTAGTACTGGGGGTGGATGCTCAGAGAGTGTTACCACTAGAATAAGAATAACCTGGGCAAAGTTTAGAAAGCTTCTACCCCTACTGATGACAAAGGGCCTCTCGCTCAGAGTGAAAGGTAGATTGTACGATGCATATGTGTGGACAGCCATGCTACACAGCAGTGAAACATGGGCCGTGACTGGAGGACATGTGTAGGCTCAAAAGAAATGAAGCTAGCATGATCCGCTGGATGTGTAATGTCAGTGTGCACACACGACAGAGTGTAAGCGCACTGAGAGAAATGTTGGACTTAAGAAGCATAGGATGTGGCATGCAAGAGAGACGTTTGTGCTGGTATGGTCATGTACTATGGATGGATGAGGAGAGATGTGTGAAGAAGTGCCACTCCCAAACAGCTGAAGGAATCTGGAGTAGACATGGGATGAGGTGGTCAAGCATGACCTTCGAATGTTGGGCCTCACAAATGCAATGACGAAAGACTGAGACCTCTGGAGATATGCTGTGACTGCAAAGACCTGGCAAATAAAGTGAGTTCACAGCTGTATCCTACACCAATTTCACATAACCAGCCCAGCCCATTGAAAAGTATCTTGGATCATAGGGCAACCTGCTGTGCTTGAGGAGGCCTATTGAGTCAAGTACATCAACATCAAAATGAAATGGAAATTGTAGTTGTGATACCCGTGCTAGTGGCACATAAAAAGCACCATCCGAACATGGCTGATACCAGCACTGCCTTGACAGGCTTCTGTGCCGGTGGCACATAAAAAGCACCAACCAATCGTGGCCATTGCCAGCCTCCTCTGGCCCCTGTGCCCCCAAAGGATGAAAGACCAACTAGAAATTTGAACTCAGAAAAGGAAAAGAAACAAGCAGTCAGAACACTGCAACCATTCTGTCCAGTGCTCTTCTGTTTCTGCCATCCACCAGCTGTGGTTATGTATCCCAGAACACTTTTGCTCACACAGATCTAGTGTTCTGCTTGTTCACTAGCTGTTGTTTATATGCAGTACAACAAATATTACCACATAAACAGTATGTGAATTATATTGTCATAGTAACCGTTTTCACATCTGCTTTCTCCATGCTGGCATGGGCTGAAGGGGACATTATTAAGGCAATGTTTTACAGCTGGATGGCCCTTCTGATACCAACCATTTTATGATGTATCTTTTCTATGAATCAGGATATGACCATAAAAAAATTTTTTTTTCTCAATTTATCTGAAATGGATAATGACAATCATTTCTACATCCACTTTTTTTTCATTCTGGTGCAGGTTAGACAAGTGAATAAACTAACCTCATACTTCAATATTCGTATCACTCCTGGGATATGTTGATGGACACTTTGCACCATTTTAAGGGGAGATAATTCGGTTGTAGATCTCACCCCTTACATGTATTACATGTTATATATGACAGGCATCCACGTAGATTCTGTCTACCTAATTTCACTCAGACAGGAGTTGATCCACCTAAGTAGATGATAGATGACACTCAAAATGGGATTAAATGCCTGAGATCGTCTTTGTCTTTCATTCTAGCAAATTTGATAAAAATTGTCAATTACTGAGAATGATAACAATCCCGCACACACATCTCAAAATTGTTAGTCTTGTACTTAAATCAGAAACAGTTATTATTATTTTTAAAAGGGTAATATGTTTTCAGTTCAAATTCCACTGAGGTAGACTTCCAGGGTTGATAAAATACAGTAGCTTTCAAGTATTGGGTTAACTCAATCAACTATGTCACAAACTGGTAGAAATAGTAAAGGTTTGGACAATGTTAAATTAGTTAATAAATTTTATCATTTAATAGATGAGAGAATAGAGTGGTGGATTGGCAAACTTACTAGAATATAAGAAAAAATACCTTGCAGTATTTGTTCTGGTTCACTGCATTCTGAGTTCAAATCCTGTCACAGTCAGTTTTTGCCTGTCATTCCCTCTGAAATCAATGAAATAAAGTACCAGTCAAGCACTAGGGTAGTATTAGAGTCAATATCAATCCCCACCATCATACACACCTAAAAACAATTGCTAGCCTTATGTCAAAATTAGAAAATTATTACATAACAGAATTGGTCAAGATATCTTGCACTAATTAATAACATTTTTGAGTTCAAAATCTTGCCAGGGTCAATTGTTTTTCCATCCTTCAAACATTAATAAAATTGCTGGTTGGCTATCAATAAAATTAAGGTCAACTGCACTCTAACTCCAAATGTTCTGGCATGAAAAATATTATCACTCCTTGATAAGTAAAAATTATAAATAAAATGTCCTATTATTTTCCATTCTGCCTTCTTGAAAGATTGATGGCAAAGTGAAGAAATCTTCCTTTCCATGGTCTCTGGTTCATGTCATCTCATGTGTATGGGTAGGAGATGTGCTAGGGTCACAATGTACAAGTTTGTTTTTCTGTTTGGTAGTGACTGCAAGAGAGGACAACAAAGAAGTTGTTGATTTCTATACTTCATCCCAAAGGAATTCAACCCAATTGCTTATACCACAAAAACACGCACAACTACCATAACAATAATAACAAAGGAAACGAGAGGGAGTCTTTGTGGTTGCTTGAGCTGCTAGAAACGACAGGCAGATCTCCTTACCATCACAAGGAAGAACTCTGGATAATGTAGTCAAAGATACACCATGACTGAATAAAAAAAACCGATGGTCATAACTAATCATTGATGTATTCAAACAGGGCTGACTCCACAACAATATCGGTGAAAAAAAAATCTTTAAACAATTACGACAAATGTAAATAAACAAACGAAGTTTGCTTTTAGAAGCGTTGAGATGTCTTTTTAGAAAGTTAAAGAAGTGATTTTAAATTCTCAATCGCAGAATAATGCTAATAATATAGCCTGAACAGCTAGCCACCTACACTTTTCTCTGCAAAATAGGGATTGTTTATCCTGTTCAGGCTATATTATTAGCATTATTCTGCGATTGAGAATTTAAAATCACTTCTTTAACTTTTTAAACAATATATGTTGATGTAGCAGAGTCATGAAAAGGTGCAATTCATATCTTAATAGATGTAGGAAAGGACTGCTGTTCTTATGTTTTTTTGTATTGCTTCTTCTGGGAGGCAACAACACATATACAACTCTTCCTCTGACAAAGAATTTTAATTAGCAGAAATGAGGTGGTTGATAGAGATACAAGAGAGAAAGTTTTGCTATTCAATCCTTAAAGCAATGCAATGGACTAGGTAAGTGAGGTACTACAAGATTTTCGTTAACAACCATCATTTCTCGTCTTTGCAGTTACCTGGAAAGAAAGCTTGAGAGCTGAATTTTAAAGCCAACAAATATTTTACAAGAAACATTGATCTGGGAAGGAATAAAAATAAAAAACTCTCTACCACAAAGCCTCTAAAACAGACAGCTATGAAAGATAACACTTGTTATCATCATCACTTAACATCCATTTTCTATGCTAGCATGTGTTGGACAGTTTGACAGGCACAGAAGAGCTAGACCAGGCTCCAATTGCTAGCTTTGGCATGGATTCTATGGTTGGGTACTGTTCCTAATGTCAACCACTTCACAGAGTGTACTGAGCACTTTTTTTACATGGCACAATACTAATGTATACAAATATATTAAACAACTTTTTCCATAACATGTAGGAAAATTTCATGCAGACACACTGTCATTGGGGATGGATTGTCTGCAAATGTGACAACAGATGTGATACCTTTCTGTTTCTTCAGTTGCAAACATGTGATAGTAAAATGGAGTGTGAATGTGCATGAGCTAAATCCAGTACTATCTCTTGAGGCACTCTATCCGTGTTGTATAGATGTTGGAGCCATTGGCAAAATCAGTTGTTCTGATCAGCTGACACTTTCTCCCTTACTAGATAAATACAAACAGATTTTATTTGCACATTCTATTTAAAGAGTAGTGATTTGGAAAGAAAGCTTCACTATTAAGTGGAAACATTATTCCTGGAGCAGGAAATGAAGTTAAACATAATCAAAGTAGTTCTGGAAACCTGGAACCAACAACACTATTGCAATATAAAACCAAATCTATACACTGAATTTAAATTAAACTGGAGTTCATTTGACTTCTCCCCACTCCCAAAATTTAACTCCATTATAATGTAGGAGATCATTATTAATTAAAAATGGTAAATAGTGGAGTAGCAGAAATCTTAGTGTTAGACCTCATCTGACACTACCAACAGCTTACTGATATCCATTAAGTATACGTACCAGAAATAGATGTATTCTTTTAATTATATCCTGTAGAGACTGTTGATGGTAGCAGTGGTGGTGATGGCCATAATCCATCGAAGCTTTTTGCTGAAGACTTTGCCTCCATGCATTGTATTTGAGCAAGAACATCTCCCAACTATGTTAGTATTTAACCCCTGATCTTACCTCATTTAACAGACTTTTGATCAAAGACATTATAATGATGACCAACCCATCTTTTTTACAAATGTAAGTATCACTAGGTATACATTAGAGGGAGGAAGCGCAATGGCCCAGTGGTTAGGGCTGCGGACTCGCGATCATAGGATCGCGGTTTTGATTCCCAGACCGGGCGTTGTGAGTGTTTATTGAATGAAAACACCTAAAGCTCCGCGAGGCTCCGGCAGGGGATGGTGGCCAACCCTGCTGTACTCTCTTATCACAACTTTCTCTCACTCTTTCTTCCTGTTTCTGTTGTGCCTGTAATTCAAAGAGCCAGCCTTGTCACACTGTGTCACGCTGAATATTCCTGAGAACTACGTTAAGGGTACATGTGGCTGTGGAGTGCTCAGCCACTTGCACATTAATTTCACGAGCAGGCTGTTCCGTTGATCGGATCAACTGGAACTCTCGACGTCATAAGCAATGGAGTGCCAACAACAACAACAAAACATTAGAGGGAGGATCTGGTTCATCTATGAACGATGTTGCCCACAGGAAAAGTTGAACGCAACAATGAACTGCTGGAACACTCATCAATATTAGTGCTGAGCAACACCACTATTGGGTACTTAATTTGGATCATAAGTTTTCATACTTTTTCTTTTAAAATATTAGGCTTTGTAACTAGTAAAGAAACAACAAAAACTAATATTCACAGCGATGACATTGTTCTTGTTCTCAAGTGAGCCTGTGATCAAAGGCATTCCAAGCATGACAGACCATTCCATTTCACTCTTTCTATCTTTTATTTGTTTCAGTCACTAGACTGCAGCCATGCTGTGACACAATTTTGAAAGGTTCTAGTTGAACAAATCAACCTCTGTATGAATTTTGTTGAGTCAGGTACTTATTCTGTTGGTCTGAGGGACATAAACAAACCAGCATGGGTTGTCAAGTGGCAGTGATGGGACAAACACAAAGACACAGACACATATACATGACAAGCTTCCACACAGTTCATATCTTCTTCATTCACTCGCAAGGTATTGGTTGGCCCAGAGCTATTGCTGTGCAGTGGAACTGAACCCAAGCAAGCTTCTTAACCACACAGCTATGCCTACACTTACAGTATATCTTTGATTACACTGTCCAAAATCCTAACTCTTTTTTAAGATATGGTGTGATTTGAGGGAGATGTTACTACTGTTTCAAGCAGATCACACAATCATCCAGAGTCTCTCTCACCAGTTCATTAAGGACAAAGTTGGTGGAAATGATAAATCTCAAGAGTCAATATAATTTGATATCCAGCCAGGAAATATATGTTAGAAAGGAAAGACATTCATTTAAATATCCATTGCAAAAGATTTGGTGTGGCACCAAATAAATAAGTAAACACACACACACACACACACACACACATATATAACAAAAAATAATAAAACTAAATAATTTCACAAATTGAAACAGTGCCTTTTTTATGAAATGCAAACATTTATTTTGTATAAAGATATACATTGTAAAAACCATGCTCTGTGTGAAATTCCAGAGATAGTTCTCTATATCTTTATTTCTTCTGTGTTTTCCTTTCCTCTCTCTCTCTCTCTCTCTCTCTCTCTCTCTCACTCTCACACACTCTCTCTTACTCTCCTCTTCTGAACTTGTTTGCTTCCTGCATTTCTACTTTATTTATTTTTTTTTTTTTACATACTGCATAATTATTTGATGTTATTGTATTGTATGTTTATGTTCAGGTATGTGTATGCTTATACACACTACACACATATATTCATACATACACACACATACATACATACATACATACATACATACAAACAATATCTTTTCTGAAAAAAAATGGATTTATAATATTTTTAGACATTTTTTTTTAATAGTTAGCTTAATCTGAGGAGATATGATAAAGTTCGTAATTAATTATTTCAGGCTAAAGCAAAATGTCTTTTGCTTTTATCAGACAAATTCTTCTGTCACTTTGGTTTCTTGAAAATTATCTCAAGAATTTGTATAACCACAGATATTCCTGGAATACATCTCTCTTGTGAAACTTATGATACTGACTTTGAGGACAAATGAACCCATTGCTTTAATTGGGCCTCATATTCTTTTCTATTCTAGGCACAAGAATTTTTGGGGAGCGGGGTGCCAGTTGATTAGATCAATCCTCAGTATGCAACTGGTACCTAATTTATTGACCTCAAAAGGAAGAAAGGCAAAGCTGACCTCATTGGAATTTGAACTCAGAACGTAAAACAGATGAAATACTGCTATGCATTTCGCCTGGCATGCTAACATTTCTGCCAGCTTACTGTCTTCATTGGGCCTCATATTAAAAACACTAAAGAGTTGATGTTAGGAAAAACCATATGGTATGTCTCAAGAAGTCTTGTCCAGCCCATGGCAGCATAGAAAAATGGACATCAATGATAATAATGGTAGTGATGAAATGGTTACTCCAAGTCTGGTATGTAACCATCAGTTCATTGGATTTTGTTCATGTTTTGCTGTTTGACTCAGTTATTAGTGTGTTTGTCGAATTCATACATAAACCTGGTCACATATCATCATCATCATCATCATTTAACGTCTGTTGTCCATGCTGGCATGGGTTGAATGGTTTGAATGAGCTGGTACACTGAAAGGTTGCACCAAACTCCAGTCTAATTTGGCATGGATTTTATGGCTGGATGTCCTTTCTATTGCCAACCACTCCAAGAGTGTAATGAGTGCTTTTACATGCTACTGGCATGGGTACCATTTGTGTGACACCAGGGTGCTTTTTATGGGCCACTGGCACAGATGCCAATTTGCGTGACACCGGTACCTGCCACAACTGCGATTTTGCTAGGCTTGATGGGTCTTCTCAAGCATGGCATAATGCCAAAGGTCTTGGTCATTGCCCCTGTGAGGCCCATCACTCAAAAGAAATCAGCCACTTTGCCTCCCTCAGGCCCAACGAGCAAGAGGAGCTCAGCCACTTTGCCTCCATGAGGCCCAACATTCAAAAGATGTTCTTTACGTGCCACCATCACAGGTACACTTGGCTTGACAGGTCATCTCAAGCACAGCACATCGCCAAAGGTCTTTGTCACTAGTCAGGCTCTGAGTTTGAGGATCATGCTTCACCACCTCGTCCCATGTCTTCCTGGGTCTACCTCTATCACAATTTACCCTCCACAATTAGAGATCAGTACTTCTTTACACAGCTGTCCTCATCCATAAGCATCACATGACCATACCAGCACATGTCGTCTCTCTTGCACACCACATCTGATTCCTCTTATGCCTAACTTTTCTCTCAAGATGCTTACACTGTCAAACATGCACACTGACATTGCACATCCAGTGAAGCATACTGGCTTCATTTCTCTTAAGCTTATGCATGTCTTCGGCTGTCATAACCCATGTTTCACTGCCATGCAGTATAGCTGTTCACACACAGGCATCAAACAATCTGCCTTTCACACTGAGAGAGAGGCCTTTGTTGTCAGCAGAAGTAGGAGCTCTCTGAACTTTGCTCAGCCTAATCTTATTCTCACACCAACACTCTCAGAGCATTCACCTCCACTACTAACTTGGTCAACTAGATAACAAAAGCTATCTATTACCTCTAGCTTGCCCTACTGGCAGTTGATGGAGTCTATTTTCTGTGCATGGTGTCTCTGCTAGCCAGATTGATTTGATCTTCACCAGACAGCAGGATGCAGAGTTGCTCTTAAATACAAAGACCCTCCCTGGTAAAGAATGTACCTCCCAGCATAGACTAGTTATTAGTGACTTTAGACTCAAGACCAGAAGGATGCCAAGAGGCAGACCAATCCAGAAAAGAAGGATTTGGAAGCTAAAAAAACCATTCACATGGTCAGAGATTTAGGGATATCCTCACTGAGAAATTTGATGAGAAGTAGGAGGAGCTACAGACTTTGGACATAGTGGGTAATGGGAAATTCCTATAGGACAGTTTACTGAGTGCCACAGACCAAATCTGCGGCTGGTGCAAAGTCCCTTCCAGAACTAGAGTAACGTGGTGGTGGAATAATACAGTAGACAAGGCCATTAGAGCAAAGAAACAGGCCTGGAAAGCCTGGAAGAGTGAGGGTAGCAGGGAACTGTACAAGATAGCCAGAAGGGAAGCTGAGTGACAAGTATACATAGCCAAGGGAGAAGCAGAAAAGAAGAAGTTTGCCAATGTTCAGTGACATGAGGACCAACGAACTGAAGTATTTCGGATTGCAAGACAGTGTGTGAGAGAAAATTTTCAAGATTCACTGGTCTCACTCCCAAACTATAAGGTTGTTATATAGAGGACTGTATTGGTGCGACCTCACTCTCCCATGAACAACTAGACTCCTTCTGCTCTTTTGTCCAATCTTTCCACCCCGCCCTCGAATTCTCCAGCACCATTTCCAACACTTCCATCGCCTTTCTCAACATTTTGATCAACATACATGACTCCACTCTCACTACCTCCATCCACTACAAACACACCAACTCACACTCATACCTCAACTTCTCCTCCTCCCACCCTACCCACACCAAGCTCCATTCCCTACTCCCAATTCCTCCATCTGCGCAGGCTCTGCAGTGACAACCATGACTCAGTCTCAACTCATGGCTCGCCACTTCATCCTTCATGGATATCCCCTCACCACTATCCACACCGCCCTTGCCAGAGCACATTGCATGGACCATGCTTCTGCTCTCTCTCCTCATACCTGCCCCGCTGTTGCCCATCTCCCATTTCTCCTCACCTACCACCCCTCCACCCCACTCATCCAATGCACCATTCTCCAAGCCTTCTGGCAACTCCATTTCAATCCCTCCACTTCACACATCTTCCCCAACTTACCCCTTCCCTCCTTCAAATGAGCTCACAACCTATATGACCTCCTGGTCCACAGTTTCTTCCCTAACCCTACCTCCCAATCTGGCTCGTTCCCCTACTCCCACCCACGTTGTTGCACTTGCCCCTACCTCTCCAACACCACCATCTTCACAGGCACCCATCATCATCCCTGTCATATCACTGGCTCCTTTACCTGCACTTCTAGCAATGTCATTTACTGCATTTCCTGCTCTTTCTGCCCTTCTCTGTACATCGGTTAAATGGGACGCTGCTCGGCTGAGCAGTTCACAGAGCACCTCTGAGTCATTAGACTCAGCAATGACACCCCAGTCTCGCACCATTTCCACTCTGCTAGTCATTCATTACAACATCTGTCTGTGTTTGGATTGTCTTTGCACAGTAGCCATCCGGACTCCTTCCTTCGCCACAAACAGGAATCAATCTTCTCTCTTCACTCCTTTGTGCCACATGGGCTCAACTTCCCTCCTCTCTTCATCTGAATCCCCTCCTCTCTTCACTCTTACCCACCTTCTCCCTTCATTGATATCCCCTCCATCCACACCCCACCCCACAATCCCACTCCCACATACTCCATCCCTACAACCCCACCCTCACTTCTCCACACCCCAACACCGCCACACCACACCACTCTGCACACACTAGCACTTCCCAGTACCCACACCATCATCCACACACCCACACATTACAGACGCACACACACACACACACGCACACATACACATATCAAAGTCACTAGCCCCTATCCACACCCACACACACGCTCACATGCGCACCTTCGTTTTGGGATCACCAGTACTTTATTATCTCCCCTTCTTCCTAGCTCTCCTGTCCAACTACCTTTGTCCAACCAGTCGCCATGATTGATCGCTAAATCCACAAGTTTTTTGTTATTCTCTCTCTGTTTATTTCCTCATGTTCCTTTCTGATGAAGAGTGTAGGCTCGAAACATAAAAGACTTTCTCGCCTTCCCAAGTGTCAAATTAATACACCTCCTTGTTGCTTATACACCTGCCTTCGTCTTTTGTTTTTCTATAAATTTCAACTATATACATACACATATATATATATATATATATATATATATACAT
>NC_068983.1:150331928-150346134 GCF_001194135.2 Octopus bimaculoides | reverse complement strand
ATATATATGAGTTCATGAATCTTGGTTCTTTTCTCTAAAACTATATATATATATATATATATATATATATATAGAGAGAGAGAGAGAGAGAGAGAGAGAGAGATCAATTGAATTGGTTTTGATTTATACATGTAACTTCCTTGTTGGCATGTTTCAATGTTGGATGATTTTAGATGTGCTCTTCTGGGTATAAATGACTAAATAACACTGCTTTGTTGTTTTATTTACAGCTGGGTAATCATACCATGCATGTGGTTTTCATGAGTAAGTACTAATATGGGTTAACTTTTCTTTGTTGTTGCTTACTAATGTGGAATACTCATTGCCTTTAAGAACAATAAATGAACAAATCTTTATTACTGGAGCAAAAGAAGTTTAACAGCTGAATAGAGAAAGTACAAGTGTTCTGGTTGATAGGGTGATGATGGTGGGGGTGTGGTGATATTGTTGCTGAAGGAAGAGGAGTAAAGAACACAAGATGAGGAAAGAGAAGGTGCAGGTGGAAGGGGGAGGGGAAAGAAAAAAACAACTAAACTAGAAAGAAAAAGAAGTACAGAAGAAGAAATCAAGGAGGAAGAAAAGTACATGTGAAGGAAGAGGAGGACAATGAGGATAATGATGATAGCAACAAAAAGAATAAGGTGAAAACAAAAAAAAAAGACTGGTCATTGAAGAAAAGATATATATTGTCAACTTTGCAATGAGAAAGCAAAGAAGCCCATCACCACCAACCTTTCACACACACACACACACAGGAGGAAAGGTAGGTTTATCTATATTGTGGAGTTAGATTACAAAAGCCATAAGGAGAAAACAGTCATTAAGTGATAAGTGTTATTTCTTTACTACCCACAAGGGTCTACACACAGAGGGGACAAACAAAGACAGACAAACGGATTAAGTCGATTATATCGACTCCAGTGCGTAACTGGTACTTATTTAATCGACCCCGAAAGGATGAAAGGCAAAGTCGACCTCGGCGGAATTTGAACTCAGAACGTAGTGGCAGATGAAATACCGCTAAGCATTTCGCCCGGCGTGCTAACGTTTCTGCCAGCTCGCCGCCTTACGTGTAGGCATGGAGTTACATGATCGGGCAACTTTCAAGAATTGAGCTTCCTCTGTATCACTATGTTGCACTTTTAAGGTGACAATTACAGTATGCTTTTTCATTTGATGAACCAACTTGATGATTGACATTATCCGAAAAGTAAAGTAAAGGACAAATAAGTTGGAAGTTAGAGTTCTTGAAAGAGGTGTCCTCAAAAAACTAATATACCCTGTATAAGATTAGTGTATGTGGTCTGTGATGTATGTGTGTAGGGTGTTGTGATTTGGAGAGTAGAATGAAATGAGGCAGGGTGCAATTATATGAATGTGACCACACTATTCATGGGAATTTAGGAAAGGTTAAGGAGTTAGTAAGAAAGAAAGAAGACAGGACCTAACGATCTTCAGAGAATTGGCCAAGCTTGATATGATGATAAGGAGTAGATAAGAATTCCATACAGTGTACCTAATGCAAACCACTGATACACAAGAAATATAGTGGGATCACAGGCAGGCTACTAGAGAAGGTAGATTTCATGTGCTAAAGACACATGGATAGTAAGTAATGAAAGTATTTTTCAAAATAGATTTGCTCCAAAACCCAGGCAACTCTCTCAAAGTATTTGACAGCTTCTGTTGCTTAGGAGGCCTAATTTACTGTGGGTATGGGTGTTATGAAAGCATAGTTGCCAGAGTATGAACTTGTGGGAAAAGTCCAAGGAATTTTGTGGACAACAAACTGTTTCTCTTTTTAGAATAAAGGGCATATTGTATAATGCCTATGTACAAAATACAATGCTGCATGGTTGTAAGACCATGAATGCAGACCATGTAAAACCATGGTTGTAAGACCTTGAATGCAGAGGGTTTGTGAAGGATAAAATGAAATGGATCAAGCATGCTCTGTTGGATGTATAATGCTAGTGTGCTTGGATGACAGAGCCTAAATGAGCTGAGAGAAAAACTAAACATGAGAGAAAACAGATGTAAGGGATATAAAGACTGTGTTGGTATCAGTATGCAATGTGTATGAAGGTGAACAGCTGTATCAAAAAGTGTTGCATACTCAAAATGAATGGAACCTGTAGAAAGGTATTATTGAGTGGTTAAGAAGTTTGTATCATATTCACATGATTTTGAAAGCATTCCCACTGCACAGTCTCTTGTTGATGATGATTCTGCTGCCTTTTTTTTTTTTTGTTATTTGACAAAGGGTGATCACTGCCTTGTGAGAGAAATTAGATAGATGGAAACAGTATGGAAGCATATTGTGTATTTGCTTGTATCCACATGTCTTCACACTGACATCACTTTAGCAGTGATTTTGTTTCTATCTCCCATAAATGAAACATCCAGCAGTGATCCAATGTGCAAAGATGCAGAATAAAGAACCTTACTTAGAAAACAAGCATGGGTTGATGTCAACGATAGAATATTGCCTCAAAGACTCTTTGCCCAACCCATGCCAACACAAGAAATGTTGATGAAATACAACATGATGTGTGTGTGTGTGTAAACATAAATAGAGCCAAGAGGAAGTATGGAGATATTGCAATGTTCAGTACATTTTGTTTCAGTATCCGTTATATGCCACTGGTTAAATCAATTAACAATAACCTCTCCTCAGCAAAATTGATAAAATAAATCAATATTTGTTATGGCAATGTTTTCTAAACCATTAAGAAACAAATTCCCATTATAACATTTACATATAAGCATGTTCAATGTATGGTATATAGATATGTGAGAAAAATAATTGTCAAATAACAAAAAAAATAGTAACAGAATCATCATCACTATCATCATCATCATCATCATCATCATCATCAGCAGCAGCAGCAGCAGCAGCAGCAGCAGTAGTAAGAGAAATGGTTTGTGCATGTTATTAATTATGTTCTAGTTTAGCTTTAACAGATACATGTATACCTCAAAATCCTCATAGCTATGTGCAGTTTTCAATCAGTAAAATTAATGTTGCTCCCAGGGTGTAGAGATTTTTTTTCCTGCAGCCAATGTTGTTAGTCCTTCTAAGCCAGCATACACTGTGAGCTATTAATTTATGGCTGTGGTTGTTGTTGTCCTCAATCACTATCCCAGTATATTTTATCATATTGCTCATCGTTTACTCAACTATTGATATTTAAAGATTTGTATGATTAATGAATAAAATCCTACTAGCAACGATGAATAATTAATGAACAAAATCCCACTAGCAAAGATTAAAATGGTAAATTTTTGATCCCCACCAAAATGCAAATATTTTATTTTTTTATTCTTTTCTGATTTCAGTTAGTTGACTGGGACCCTGCTGTGGAATTGCTTTCATAAATTTTCACAGGTAGCAGTCTTGTTCATGGTACCCTCTCCTCCTGGTTCGAAAGCTTGTACCACCAAACAGCTGGTCGGCTCTGGCTTCTGGAACTGAAACTAACAGGACACTGTTGGAAAGCAGGTTTAGTGAAAGCATGGACTAAGATTATACGCCTTTCCCCTCTGTTGGTCAGTTGAAGTTTAAATAGTGTCACATGACAACTAACTGGTGCTGGCTGCTGGAGCCTACCAGCGAGTATTTAAAGGGAAATTTGGCAGGATGGTCAGTTGCCTGCTGACACTTATTGATACTGCATCAAAGAGGCCAGGGAACAGAAGAAAAAAGGAGAAAGAAGAAATGTACTCAACACCAGAGCTGAAGACACTATGTCAAAACGGTAGAGGAGTAGGGGCCGAAACCGGACGTGGTTCCTCCTGATGTCTTTAGCCACTGGATCTTATAAAGGATCTGTTGAGGTAGCAAACCACGAAACATGGTTGGAATTCCCATAAATTACTAATACATTACAACTGAAACCTTAAGGTGAAAAAATGTGAAACCCACATTGGAGTTCTCTCCACACATCTGTATGTGTGTGTGTGCTTGGGTGTATGTGTGAATATTTCACTGCAGCCACCACTGCTATCATCGTCATCATTATCAAAGTTTTCAATGTTTAGTTTTTTTGCTGACTGGCATAGTTTGGAAGAGACTTGTTAAAGCATCTTGCCCAAAAGTGCAATATAATATAATATTGATAATGAAATTTGAGCTTATCACTATATGGTTAGTGATTCAGCTGTTTAGCTTCACAATCACTTTATATGCATACAAATATGGGCAAGTATCTTCTACTGTAGCCTAAGCCAACCAAAGCTTTATACAGGTGCAGGCATGACTGTAGTTAAGAAGTTTGTTTCCTGATAACCACATAGTTTCAGGACAGCACTTTGTGAACATATTTGGTACATGGGAATTAAAAGAAACTCATCAAATATATATATCTGGGCAGGGAACAGCGATAGGGTTGGTGGTGTGGGCATACTTCTAGCTGAAAAATAGGTTGATAAAGCAATCAAGGTAGTGAGAGTATATGATAGAATACTTACGCTTAGACTAGTTTTGCAAAGCAGAACAGCAACTATTATATCAGCCTATGCTCCTCAATCAAGACTGCCTAATGAACAGAAAGACTGATTTTATGACACCCTTTTGCAAACTACCTTGTCAACAAATGACAGTGACCTTCTCTTTGTGGCTGGTGACTTTCAATGGACATGCTGGGCAACATCTGGGTGACTTCCAAGGCGTGCATGGTGGCAGTGGATTTGGTTTCCATAATGAGGAGGGACCCAGGCTACTGGAGTTCTGCAATACTAACTTCAGGAAACCTGCCAGTCACCTGTTCACCTATCAATCTGGTGGGCATACTAGCCAGATTGATTATTCACACCAGAAAACAAGAAAGATGGCTGCTTATAAATGCCAAAACTTTTCCAGGTGAAGAATGCACCCCTCAACATAGATTAGTCATTAGTAACTTCAGAAACAGGGCTAAATGGCTGCCAAGAAGACAACCAGTGTGAAAAAGAGAGGTCAAGAAGCTTAAGAGTCCTCTGAATGGTCAGAGATTTTGAAATGTGTTACTTGAAGTATTTGATGAAAAAGAGGATATACAACCCACTGAGGACCACTGACCAAATTTGTGGCTGGTGCAAAGTCCCTTCTTGACCTAAGGTACAATGGTGGTGGAACAGCATAGTTTACAGGGCCATTAGGGAAAAGAAACAGGTCTGGAAGGACTGGAAGTGTGGTGGTAGCAGTGAACTGTATCAGATAGCCAAAGGGGAGGCTAAGAGGGAGGTATATTAAACCAGGGGAGGTGCAGAAAGGAAGAAGTTTAATAATGTTCTGCAGTGTGAGGTTGGCAACAAGTATAGCAATGAATTCAGTGTACAGGTAGGAGTTCACCAAGACTCAGTTTTCAGACCCCTCTTGTTTATCTTAGTCCTCCAGGCTTTAACAGAGGAATTCAAGACTGGCTGCCCTTGGGAGCACCTCTATGCTGATGACCTAATTCTTATAGCTGAATCATTACCTGACTTAGAGAAGACATTTCAGGTGTGGAAGCAAGACCTGGACTCTAAGAGCCTTAGAGTGAATTTAGCAATAACCAAAGCCCTAGTAAGTAGGAAAACAGACAATCACAAGTCCCTTCAGGGAAATGGCCCTACTCAGTATGTTCGAAGGGTGCTGGTAGAAACAAAATACGTTGTACCCAATGCAAAATTTGGACACATAAGAGGTGTAGCAGTATCTCAGGAAGCTTAATGGAAAATATAATCTTTGTGTGTGGCAAATGTGCATTTACAATAAGCACTAAAAATGCACAAACAATAGGCTCCCTCAAATGCTCGGTTGGTTCATTAGAAGTAGTAGATAGCTTCTGTTACCAAGGAGACCAAGTTAGCAATGGAGGAAGAAGTTCTGAAAGTGTCTACCTTTGTTGGTAACTAAGGGCCTCTCCCTCAACATGGAAGGAAGATTGTATGATGCCTGTGTATGTACAGTTATGCTACATGACAGTGAAACATGGGCTTTGACTACAGAGGATTGTTGTCTTATAAGCAATGTCATTCATTTCTGGTATTCTGTGAAAACATCCAGAGATAGGGAAATATGAATTTGCTTGGAAACATTCATGCATTAGTGAGGGGAAGAACATCTGGATGTAGAAAAATCTGCCTCAGAGTTCTATCTGACACATTCAAGCATGGGAAAATGGATGTTAAAATGATGATGAAGATAATGACGATGTATATATCATTATCATCATCATCATCATCATCATTTAATGTTTGTTTTCCAAGCTGGTATGGGTCAGATAGTTTGTCAGGATCCAGTGAGTGCAGGGCTGCATTGGAATCCAATGTCAGACTTGGCATGGTTTCTATGGATGAATACTATTGCCTAATGCTAACCACCTTACAATGTGTACTGAGTGCTTCTTAAATTCCACTATTACTAATGAGGTCGTAAGATACCTTGCAAGACAAAGAAGAACAGCAAAAAGAAAAAAGTGCCCTCAACTAAGGATACTGAGAGTGGAGTGAGATGGTTGTATGCCAGGTATTGAGAGGAACAAGTCTAGATTTCTTGCTATAGAGGAGATACATAGTGATACCACATTACATAGGGGTGGGAGTAGCTGGAAAGAAGGTAAAGATGATGGTGACTAGATGCCAGAGAAATTCAAGATACAAGGTGGTGTAAGGAGAAAGTAACAGATGTTAGAATGGTTACAAATGGGGGTAGAGGTGAATGTAGTGAGTGATTAACAAAAGTGAAGGTACAGTTTGGGAAATCCCAGTATGGAGAGAGGGTAAGGTGAGAGAAATAGAAGTAGCTTAGGAAGGAGAATAGATCAGAAAATAGGGGATGATGTGCAAGGTGCAGAAGTGGTGAGGAGGGAGATGTAGAAATACATAAGGAGTTTACATATATATTCTTTTTTGGAAATGAATCTCAATGCAAAAATAAAACTATAAACAGCATTTAAATATACGGCTGAAAAACACTTTTGGATAAGAAAAGTTGAAGGTTTTTATTTATAGTTTTATATGTTCTTCAACATCCAGTTTCAAAAAAGGGAATCATTTCACATTCTCTTGAAAGTTTATAAATTCTTGTGTGTATGCGCGCATGTGTGTGAGTGCGTGTGTGTGTGTCAAAGAGGTTCATATATATGTGTGTGTGTGTGTGTGTAAGAGGTTCACACACACACATATATATATATATATACTGAGCTGCAGGAGTGGCTGTGTGGTAAGAAGCTTGTTTCCCAACCACATTGTTCCAGGTTCAGTCCCACTGCATGGAACCTTGGGCAAGTGTCTTCTACTGTAGCCTTGGGCTGACCAAAGCCTTGTGAGTGGATTTGGTAGACAAACTGAAAGAAGCCCATCGTATATATATATGTATATGTATGTATTTGTCCCCCACCACCACCATTGCTTGACAATTGATGTTGGTGTGTTTACGTCCCTGTAACTTAGATTCGGCAAAAGAGACTGATAGAATAAATGCTAGGCTTACAAAGAATAGGTCCTGGGGTTGATTTGTTCGACTAAAGGTGGTGCTCCAGCATGGCTGCAGTCAAATGACTGAAACAAGTTAAACAATAAAAGAATATATATAGACCCACACATACAATAGAAAATATATGTAAATATAACTTGCAAAAGTTGTTTTAAAAACATTTTTTAGTTCCATTGAAACCAAATCATTTAGTGCATCTCAATTTTTTGTAAAAAAGGCGTGAATATCTGTTTTTTATTTCCCAAATATAATAATCAATGCTTCTAGTATGATTATTTCATGCTTTTCTTTTTTCTTAACTTCTTTAAATCTTAGAATCAGCAAGTTTTTTCATTTATGTAGGTGTAATTTGAAACTTTCTTCTTAAACACTTACAAAGATGTATTTGCATTTAAAAGTTCTTTACTACAGCTTTGAATTTAATGATCTGTCATATACATTTCCAATAAAGTTTCAGTCTGGAGATTGTCCAAAGTCTCAATTTCATGATCTAAGAGAAACATTTTGACTAATTTGGCGAAATAGACAGAAACATTATCATGTTGGTATACTGCCAGTCAAGAATGACTAAGTTTTTCTGTAAAGGGAAGAAGATGGGTTCATAACACCTCCTCTTTGTAGTATCATACATTGAGGTTTTCATTGAAGAAAATGTGTAGTCCGCTACTCTAACTGGTTCAACAACCCAACACCATTATGATACTAACATATTCATCATTGAATTTTCCATTTGATCACCTCAGATTTCTCCATTGACTACCTGGGAAGAGACAAGGAAATTTCTTGAATTATCAAAGATAATAACATATTGGAAGAAAATGAAGTTCTTTCCATTCCACAGTTCAAGAATTTGCTTCATCAGCAATGTTTTCTGTTTATGTTTCTTCTATTTCTTTAACCAGGTGTTTTAGGCAATCCATCCAATTACAAATTGTGGATTATTTCAAGGAGTTTCAAATGGTATGTCTGGATACAATCCCTTCTCCTTCACTTGTAGTGAATTTGTTAAGATGAAAACAATGATATTCTTATTGTCATTGGAAGCTACTTTTGTGAGAATTTCTTATCTCTTCATTCCATTTTTATTTCTTCCAGACCCTGTCTATTTTTAACAAACTCTCTTTTTCCATGGACAATTCTATAAGGAGTGGATTAATGGAGACTAATTCTTTTTTTCTTTTTTCTTTGATAGCAATTAAGTGTGACCTGTGGCCTCCAGCTCAAGGGTAAAACAAAGCCTCCTTGAAATATAACAAATGTTTTCTTTCTTTACAGGGGAATCAATTACACTTTCTTCCCTGCTTCAACAAAGCAACAACAGACACTGTACTATTTTATTACTTAAAATTTATATATATAACTGTAACTATCAATTATACAATTAGTATACGCTGATATAGTGCCTTCATCTTGGTCATTATAGTCACATTTTAGCCACTGTACCTACTGCCCTTTTTTCAGGTACCAGTCATATTCAGTAATGAATTTTGAACTGAGCTCATTATTAAAAATATATTAAAATTTGCAGCCCAAAATTCTGGAAATGTTACTGAATATGACAGACACCTAAAAGGGTTCAAAGGTAAAACACCCAACAAGTTGTAACTATAACAACCAAGATGAGAACACAAGTTTGACTATTATCAGTATATGATAATTGCAGTTTTCATTGTTTATATTAGTGCATCATCATCACCAACACCACCATCATAGTTTTCACATTTTCCATGCTTGCATGAATCAGACAAGACTTACGGAGGCAATTTTTCTACATCAGATGTCCTTCCTGTCAGTAACCCTAATTTGTTTTTACATAAGGTACAATTTCCTCAAGTCTTTTTGAATACAAATCACTCAGTATTAGACAAAAATCCTCCCGCAGTGGTGAGAATGCTAAATGTACATTTTTGCCTCATCTATAAGAGATATTATCTTCAAGCAAACACTAGAGCAAATTTGCCTTTTTGCAATGTATCTGCATTAAGTATGATACACAGATGGCTATTTTAATTTGATATTGCTTCTGTTACATATAACAGATCTTTATTCAGCTGTATGTCTATTTACAACACCAGTGATTGTTCAATCATTGTTTTTTTTTTTATATCAGTGGCAATAGATTTAGTCTTAGCATACAGTTGGCAGTGAGTACATACTACAGGAAAAGCTCAATAAACCAGAAATGCACATTGTGCATTCTCACTGCAGCTGAATGATTTTCATTTGCCATGGCTGTGTGGTTAAGAAGCTGACTTTATATTCATGTGATTTCAGATTCAGTCTCATTTTACAGCACCTTGGGCAAGTTTCCTCTACAATAACCCTAAGCCAACAAATGCCTTGTGAGTGAATTTGGTAGATGGAAACTGTGTGAAGCTTTGCAATATGGAACACTTCACATCTTCAATCATTGTGTCTTAGAGCACTGATAAACCTCTTTCAGTTTCTCTATTGTACATTTACTTGGCATACAGGTTCTCTACAAGCTACCTAATATTGTTCTTTGCTCCCTTCTTTTTTCCAATCCTTCCAGTCCCCTCTCCTAGCTGTAATGCTTCCCTCCACAATACCATTCCACCTACATGCCACTTTCTGTCAGGCTGAAACCTTGCTGTATCTGCAGGTGTCTTCTTTGGCTTGCAACAATTACACAATAGATAATAATTTATAAAGCAATTAGACAATGATGTATGAAGCAATATATATATATATGTTTTTTTGCTGTTGATAGCGATGGCAGCAGTGGCAAAGACAGCAGTGGCAAAGACAGCAGTGGTAGTGGTTCTGATGCTGCCAATGGCATGAATAGAAAAAGTTATTTTGAGAATTGCAATGATGGTGGTGACAGTGGTAGTGATGGTGATGAGGTCGATGACAATGATGATAGAAAAACGTTTATGTTAATGCTAATGTTGTAGATGATGTTGATGATGGTGACAATAATGGCGATGATGGTGATGATTATAGCAATGGTGAAAGTGATGATGACAAAAGTGGTGATGGCACTGGTAATATTGATGATGATGATAATGATGATGATATCAATGTAAATGATGCTAATAACATGAATGAAGCCAAACCATTCTAGGAATACAAACATGGTTTTTTTAAATTTTTTATTTTACAGTTGAATAAACATCAACAGAACAGTCTTAGTTCATTTATTTATTCATTTACTTTTAAACCATGACTAACCAATTATAAATTCACTCTCTTCCTGACTAATGCTGCCATCAGAGTTTTTGTTGGTAGCGCCATCTGTTGTAGTAGTGACAGCATTTTTACAACAGTTTTACAGTAGTTTTTTATTTTTCAATTTTTTTAAATAGATTTTTTTTTTTATCAATAACACTGTTTATTAGTAGCTGAAATTGTGTGTTTATAAGGTTGGATACAAGTAACAATAAACAAACAAAAAAAGTAAAATAAAAATAAAAATAAGAAGCATTACATTAAAATACGAAGCAGATGGTAATGAGATTAAATTGTAATAGGGTAATATGGATCGGAAAGAAGCATCCAAATAGTCTGAGGAATTTGTTTTTGTTGTTAACTAAAGGTAGCTATATGCAAAAGACAAACAAGGAAGAAAATTGATTAAAAAAGATAAAACATATGCTTTGGATTTTATTTGTATATATAGAGTGAACTTTTGACATAATAAAGTGTGATCTCATTGTCAGCGTTAAAGGGAGATAATTCTTCCAAGCCCGTTTCTTTTTAAATGAACTAGATGAACATTATTAGCATTAATCTCACCTGTCTAGGAGGGTCTGCAAGCACCATGAGCATTACCTCTTCTTTCAACACCAACAAGTAAAAAAAACCCAAAGAACTTAACTCTAAAAATAAGTATATCTAGAAAAAATTATTTCAATTAATGTTTTATGGTTTAGTTGGTTTTCTCTTTGTGTGTGTGTGTGTGTGTGTGTGTGTGTGTGTGTGTGTGAATAGCATGTTAAATAGTTGAAGTTCAGAAGAAAATCTAGAAAATGTTAAACGTCTCTCCATTCTCCATCTTCCAATCTCCTTTCGCAATTTTTCAAACTTACCCACACACCCAATCACTCTCTCTCCAATCTTTGGTCCACTTCAGTATATACACCTCCCTGTAACTTAGGAAAACTTGTTCCTTCTTTACTGCAAGACACCTTTTTCTATCCCTTAATATTACTCCCCACCCTCACTTAAGGAGTTTTCTCCTGAAACTTACTTGATGTACTCATTGCTGCTAATGCCTCGTAAAAAATACCCAGTATACTTCATAAAGTGCTGATGTTACGAAAGATACCCAGCCATAGAAACCGTGCCAAAGCAGACAGCAGAGCTTGGTGCAGTCTTCTGGCTTGTTAGTTCCTGTCAAATCATCCAACCCATGCCAAATATGGAAAATGAATTTTAAATGATGATGATAATGTTTCTGATGCTGCTGTAGTCTTATAAACACTGGTAATTTTATGATATTCTTGCAGTTGTACAAAAGTGAATTATTCTTTTCACATGGTATCATATTTCTAGGTTCAGGCATGGCTGTGTGGTAAGAATCTTGCTTCCCAACACATGGTTTTGGGTTAAGTCTCACTACATGACACTTTGTCTTTTACTGTAACCTCAGGCTGACCAAAGCCTGTGATTGGATTTGGTAGATGGAGTCTGTTGTATGTGTGAGTGTGTGTCTCTGTATTTGTTCCCCATTACCACTTGATGACTGATGTTGCTTTGTTTACATCCCTGTAACTTACTGGTTCAGCAAAACAGACCAACAAAATAAGCCCTTCAATGTGGTGCTCCGGCATGATCTCAATTCAGTAACTAAAACAAGTAAAACTAATAAAAGAAATGTCCAATAACAGCTAGATGGACTGCATGATCTGAGATTAAATGTTACAATCACAGACACAATGACAATACTATTTGCCTTCCGTCAGTTGGTTGTTCTTTTAGGCTTTTAATTTTTGATATTTGCACACTCAACTTTATAATAGCTATAAAATCTTAAGAATCTAAAACTGAAAATAAACTGAAAGAAATCATCATTGTTGTTTAACGTGCGCTTTCCATGCTGACATCTAAACTGAAATCATCACCACCATCATCATCATCATCATCATTATCATCATTTAACATCTGCTTTCCATGATGGTATGGGTTAGACAGTTTGACTGGAATTAGTAAGCTGGAGAGCTGCACGAGGTTCCAGTCTGATTTGGCATGGTTTCTACAGCTGGATGCCCTTCCTCATGCCAACCACTCTGAGAGTGTAATGGGTGCTTTTACATGCCACCAGTGCGGGTGCCATTTATATTCAACCAGTAACAGCCATGACTTCGATTTCATGTGTGTCATTTACATGACACTGGCAATGGCTATGACTACATTTTCACTTGGCCTGACAAAACTTTTCAAGCACAGTATATCACCAAGGTCTTAATCACTTGTCATCGCCTCTGTGAGGCCCAACATTCAAAGAGATAATCAATAAAAGAAGCTTTAAGTAAAGCAGATAAATCATTTTTACAAAAGAAGATCAAAAAACAGATTTCATGGAGATGTTTACATGCAGTTGCTTGACCTACTCAATATAGCTGTCAAATCTCACTCCCAACTGACTCCCTGAACTTGTACTTGGATTGGGGATCATTCTGTATATTCTTAAGAAATTTGTCAGTGCTTTGTTGTTACTTAATTCATTCCTTGCTTTTCTTAACACTCTCTTAAAGGTGTCCACAAATCTTTCTACCTGCCCGTTTGACCTCAAGTGCTAGGGTGGAGTCAAAATATGCTTTATCGCATGCCTTTTACAGTTCTTGAATTCACATCCAGAGAATTGTGTTCCATTGTCTGAAACTAGCATGTCAGGGACACCGTATCACACAAACAATTCATATAAGAACTATATAGTTGTCTTAGAGGTTGGTCTATAGCACCTGCACACCTCTGGCCACTTAGTACAGCTATCTACTACGATTAGGTAGTAAGCACCATTTACCGGTTTAGCATAGTCAATGTGTTACCTAGACCATGGGTTTTTTGTCTCTGGCTACAATTGATATTTTACTGGTGGGGTTTGACCACGGGCACACAACTTCAGCACATTCACACCAAGTTTTCAATATCTTGGTCATAGACAACCAACTCCTCATCAGAGCTTTTATCCTTGTCATTCTTGGATGTCAGCTGTGAAATTGTTGCAATACACTTTTTGTAAGGTAGTTGAAACCACCACTCTTTGGGAATACATCAGGATATCATTGCAAATTGAAAAACTACTGGCATCTAAATATTTATTCTGCTTATTTTTTAAAACTTTTTTTATTTTCGTAATATACTCATCACCTACAGCTTTCATTCTTATATCCTGTGCAGTCACTGGTTGTTCTTGGATAACGTTCATCATTACACTTTTAATTTCACTTTCTGCCTGCACTGCAGCTATAACAGTCTCTTCTAGTGGTTCCATATTTTTTGGAATTAATCTCAAAAGGCAGTCCACATGACTGATTTCTCCAATGAAATGTATTGCATTTTGAAATTATAATTTAGTAATATTACACCAAAATGTTGCAGGCAGTTTGCAGTGTGAGTCGGTAACCCTTTTTTAGACCCATAAATCAAAGGCAAAGGTTTATGATCTGTTGGCAATAAAAAAAACTTCTGCCATGCAGAAACCTGTGAAATTTTTTAACTGCAAAAATATATTCCTTATTGCATCTGCCCTTGATGGATCAGGACGTCTACCACTTTTAC
>NC_068983.1:150329164-150331918 GCF_001194135.2 Octopus bimaculoides | reverse complement strand
TTTTTTTAATAAGTTGTTCAATGGATCTCTTAACTTGTGCATATAAGGAATGTAGCTTTGATAATAATTTGCCAACCCAAGAAATGCTTGTAGAGTTGGAATATTTGTTGGCGCAGGCATATTCCTTATTGCATCTGCCCTTGATGGATCAGGACGTCTACCACTTTTACCAATTATTTGTCCGAAGTACTTAAATTAGAGAAGAAAGAATTTGCATTTCTCTTCACTCAAAGTGAACCTGAAGCTTAGATGAGATGAACAGGTTTGTGTCAGGGTGGGGTACTACTGATGCCCAATTCCTAGTAAAACAACAACAAAATATGTTCTTAGCAAAAAGTATTCATCAATTTGAAAAGGCTACCACACACTGCAATTGTGGTTGATAAGAAAAATCTAGGTATAGCTGAATAGTTTATGAACTGTTGTTATTATCTATCAACAACAACACTACAGTAACAGAAGTGGAGTAATGACAACATCCATAAGCAAACAAAGTCATATGCAACAACAGTAACAACAACAACAACAAAAATGAATTAAGCACATCAATAATAACCACCTCAGTAACTGTCACATCCTGAGTTCATCTTTTCTACTACCAGAGAAGACACTGACCAGTGTCTAGAAGTGTATGGAGAATCTAAGGGAGCTTTTATATGGTCGCTCGATCTACTAGAAATAGCAGCCAAATTTACTTTAAACCACATCCTACTGTTATAAACAAGGAAGAATATATTAGATAATGTTGTCAGACATATACTGTAACCGAAAATAAGATAGGATGGTCCTCGCTGGAATACCATTTATCTAAGGTTTGCTTGATTTAGGTTGCCTTCATTCTAATCAATGACAATGGCAACATTGACAAAGAGAAAAGCACCAATAACAATAATAGGTGTACAGAAATAGATTCAATATTAGAGAGAAGGATATACTACGTTCAGACTGTCGCACTGTACTGCCATATAATTAACCATTGCATGTTGGAATGTGTAGTATGTTTCTCAGTTAGATGGTGGCATAGTTTATTCGGAACAACTGAGTTATGTGGGTCACACTAAGTTATTTTGACTGACTTACCTGTGTACCATAAACCTTGCTCAATCAAAGGTGACTTAAGTCTAAACAACAAAAAAGAAAACAACAGCAGCAGTAGAAAGAACAATAAAAGCCACAAAAATTACCAACAAAACAGCAGCCCCATCCATATCAGCAACAACAGTTTCTGGTTCTAATGCATCCAACATCTTGATAAAAAAATTAAGATTACTTTTCAAAAGTAAAATGATTTAATTCTTTCCTCCAGTTCTTTATTCTAAGGAAGACATCCATAACTTTTAGTTCTATACTCTTTTACTCTTTTACTTGTTTCAGTCATTTGACTGTGGCCATGCTGGAGCACCACCTTTTACTCGAGCAAATCGACCCCCAGGACTTATTCTTTGTAAGCCTAGTACTTATTCTATTGGTCTCTTTTGCTGAACTGCTAGGTTACGGAAACGTAAACACACCAGCATCGGTTGTCAAGCGATGTTGGGGGGACAAACATAGACACACACACACACACACACACACACACACATATATATATATACATATATATACGACGGGCTTCTTTCAGTTTCCATCTACCAAATCCATTCACAAGGCTTTGGTCGGCCCGAGGCTATAGTAGAAGACACTTGCTTAAAGTGTCACGCAGTGGGACTGAACCCGGAGCCATTTGGTTGGTAAGCAAGCTACTTACCACACAGCCACTCCTACGCCTATGTTAATTAACTCTCAAGAGATTAATGTCCACTGTTAGCTCTATCTGTCTCTATATATTAAGGTTGTGTGTGTGTGTATGTGCGCATGCGCACGCACACATGTGCATGCATGTGTGCATGCATGTGTGCATGTTTTGAAAATAATATTTCCATAATTCTCAATTCTAATATGTATCTTGACTAACATACAAAAGCAACTGTGAATACAAATTGATTGTAATAATGGAATAAGGAGAGGTGGTGAGCCGGCAGAATCGTTAGCCCGCCGGGTGAAATACTTAGCGGTATTTCATCTGTCTTTATGTTCTGAGTTCAAATTCTGCCGTGGTCGACTTTGCCTTTCATTCTTTCAAGGTCGATAAATTAAGTACCAGTTGCGTACTGGGGTTGATCTAATCGACTGCCCCCCTCCCCCCAAATTTTGGGCTTGGTGCCTAGAGTAGAAAAGAATAATGGAATAAGCAGATGTGCTTCGAGAGGAAACAACTGGAATTTACCCTAACTATCTATGCAATATATATATATATATATTTATATATATACTTATGTAATTGTTAAAGAGGACAACAAACGTTAAGGCAAGGCAAACATCTCAAGTCATATACATTATTATTATTGGAACAAATTCAAAATCTTACAGCTGTTTCTGGGATATCCCAAAGTATGGGAGATTTTGTCATCAGAGACAAATAGGGAAAATGAGAAGGATATACATTAATGAAATGACGACAGTCATATATATATATATATATGTACCAGCAGAGACACCTGGAATTGTTCAGGGTTAAAATGGCATAGTTTGTTTCTATATATATATATATATATATATATATATATATTACAGTTATGTTGAAACAGGTGATACAGGTAAGTGCAGCATTGACAAGAAAACATTTGTGGAGTAAATTTTAAAGCTTTGCATAAATGACAATCTGAGTTTAGCACACCAATTTGGACAGAATTATCATTTTTATAAGAATGGAAT
>NC_068983.1:150322211-150329154 GCF_001194135.2 Octopus bimaculoides | reverse complement strand
TATATATATATATATATATATATATATATATATATTACAGTTATGTTGAAACAGGTGATACAGGTAAGTGCAGCATTGACAAGAAAACATTTGTGGAGTAAATTTTAAAGCTTTGCATAAATGACAATCTGAGTTTAGCACACCAATTTGGACAGAATTATCATTTTTATAAGAATGGAATGGATCATATCTCAAAAAACAACTCCAGGTGTTGTGAAGAACGAATTTGTATGTAGTCTGTTTCTGAGAGCTATTCTATTGGACCTCTGTGTAATCTGGCATGCTGAACGTTGTTTTATGATTCAGCATTAAGTACTGCAGCATGCTTTTGCTGATCTTGTGAACGTCTCATTTCCCTTCTCTCTTGAGACTCCATCTGATGTGCTGCAGCATGCCTTTACTGATCTTGAGAAAGTCACATGTCCCTTATCTCTTGAGACTGTGTTTGGTGTGCTGATGATACAATGCACCTCTTTCAATTTCTGACCACCAAGTACACTTACAAGATTTTGGTCATCCCAGGGCTATTGTAGAAGACACCTGCCCAAGGTTCTCTGCAGTAGGATTGAGCCCAAGACCACATGGTTGGAAGCAATCTTCTTAAACACACAGCCATTACATTTATACAATTTTGTAATAATGGTTTCAAATTTTGGCACAAAGTCAGTAAGTTTGCAGCACAGCTAAGTTGATTACATCAACTCCAGGACTCAACTGTTACTTATTTTATCAAATATTATTTTATAAGAATAATAATAAATATTATTAAGAACTAAATTATTTTGTCATACATCTATCATCTGGTCATTGACTTTTCACTGTATCACTGTTACTACAATACTTATGAAATTTATTCTTGTTCTGATTTGTTTTCTTAAATTTGACAGCCTCCCTTGATAATTGATTCTAGTTTCTATGTATCTTATGCACAATTGTTGTTGCAATTCTTCTTAAATAACTAATGCAAATAGTCTCTTGTTAATGGTTGATACAATTCTAAGATTTCAAATTTGTTGAGGTTGGCTTCACCTATTAAATTATCCTAAGGACATATATCATATTGCTTCTACACAGTGTGTACAAATATAAATAAATGTTATTTAAGCTTTAATGAACTTTAAAGGTTGATGCTTAGCTGTGCTCTCATGGTATAAAAAAGCAGAATGTGTTTCAACCAGTCTGAGGTAACATCTCTTGATAGTCTATATTGCCAAAAGTTAGGTAAACTGGTGCCCATATATTAAGTGTACTCAAAAACACATGCAGAAGATTTAAATTCAAAATTTATGTCCCAATACTTTTTTCTCCCTGGCTATTCATTTCTGCTTTCCTATCTATAAAATATTCATTTCAAATTTTGGCATAAGCTCAGCAAGTTTGGAGAATGGGGAGAAGTCAATCGCATTAAACCTCTGTGCTCAACTGCTACTTATTTTATTGACCCTAAAAGGCAAAGTCAACCCCAGCAGCATTTGGACTCAGGATGTAAAGACGTATGAAATGCTGCTAGGCATTTTGCCTGGCTTGCTAATGATTCTGCCAGCTCACCACCTTAAAACCATAAGAAATACCACTAAAGATTTTGCCAGCTTGCTGCCTTTTCTATCTAAAATATTGAAAACAAGTTGTGCTCTGAATTTGGCGATGAATGAAATCCTTTATTGCCACTATCTATGCAGTTCAAATCATGAGTGGATGTAAAGCAGATGTCTAGCTCTGGACTTCATAGTATGAAGAAGAGAAATGAATCTTTTCTTGATTAGGATGGTAGTCTGTTGCAGTTGGCCTTCTCATGAGATCTGATTACTTGGTACATAATGTCAACAGTTAAAGCAAGGCCTTAGAATAATGTCATGTCTATAAGCACAATGAAATATCTTCAATGGATATGAACTCATGATTTATAAGCAAGTAATTCAAGACCAGCTCTCTTCTGTGTAATATATGTAAACTTAGGAGCTAATGAAGAACTCTTTATGCAATCGCTTGACCTACTAAAATCAGCAGCCAAATCCCCCTCAGATCACTCTTTTGTCTGGAAGGAAGGACATGTTTGATAATGTAGTACTAGATACGATAGACCTGCAAAGAAGACAGAATGGTCATGGTTGGAACTAATTTGTTTCATCAAAGTTGCCATGGGACTGAACAGCAACAACATTGTAAATCCATCTTTAACCTTTAATTCATCATTATATTATTAAATGTAAAATTACTGCTCTCTACATTGACCAGTAAAGAATATTGCATGCAAATTTACCAGAACTTAACATACAAAGCACAGATGCTCATTACAGAACATATATACAAGGTGTGTATCTCTTATTACCTACTTCGTTCTGTTTCATATTCTCTGCACTTTATATAATACTAGACTATCCATGGCCCGTTAGGTCACCAAGAAACTCTGAGTTTCCCAGCAACGGAGTTTTGTTTTGTGGGTTTTATTTTCTTTTCACGGTTATTTTGCATACTTTCAACGATTGTGACATCGAAATCAAGCGTAAACAGCTCCTTTCTCCCAAAAGGAAAGATTTGGATGCTATTTCTTGCATACCCTGCTACCATGTAACAGGTATTTTGGGTCCTTTATTGTAAATAGTTGTTACGTGGTAGCAGAGTGTGCTAGAAATAGCAGCCAAATCTTTGGTGGTGAGATACACTGAATGCACTTGGAAAAAATCTATGGAAAAAAACTTGCACACCACGGTTACAAATGGGTCTTTTATGAAATATTTACTGTATTTTTAAAGTCATTTTCCTTTTGAAATATTTTTTAAATATGCCAAAAGAAATTTTTGCAATGGTATTCACTTGAAAATAATTTTAAAAAACATAAAAATATTGTCTGTTTAAAGAAAGTTAAGATATAAATACTTACTGTACAAACAATTTACATTTTTGAAATCACATTCACTTAAAAATATTTCTAAATGATTAAAATATAATGGAGATGTACTTGCATAGCAAGGGACTTGATCTGAGATTGTATGCTGAAACAGAAACAATTGCAGCATGGAAGATGTTTGTAAGCCATTTAAGAACACACAAAAACTGTTAGTTTTACTTCAACATTTAAATTTAATTTGTGTCAAAATATTTTTGTCACTTTGAAATTGCAACTTGTTCACTGACAATACATCGTGCTGTGTTTAACAAAAGAGAAAATAAAAATATTCTTTCTACAATAATAATACTCTTTTGTTTTTCTCCATCACAACGCATGAATGAGAAAGGAAGGGGTGAAAGTCGATGTCTTTTGTAATAGAGAGAGAGAGAGAGAGAGAGTGAGAGTGATGACTGTGTGTGTGTGTATGTCACAGATAGTGTATGTGTGTTTGTGTTGATTCACACGCCATGTCATTCGTTATATGTGTGTGTATTCTGTATGTGTGTATGTGTGCTGACGTCATGGAAGCCATGCTTTTCGTCAAGAAATAACAAACAAAAATTGAGTTTAATTGTTTTCATTAATGAATAGAAGTCCAAATATCACAAAACCTCATACTGCACTGCATAAAGTAAATATGAAAATAAATATGTTAAAAAAAATTAAAATAAAATATATTGTTTCTGAGATATTTCGGGAACAAACAAACATCTAGAGCTTTAGTATTATTAAGATGAAAATCATTAACATCATCATCATTTAATGTCCATTTTCCATGCTGGCAGATTAGATGGTTTGACTGGAACTGTTTTCTAAACATGGATGCCCTTTCTAATGCCAACCTCTCCACAGAGTGTACTGGGTGTCTTTCATGTGTTACCAGCACAGGTGCCTCCTACATGTCACCGGTGCAGGTGCCTTAAATCCTGCTGAATTTTTTAGATACATACATAGAGTTCTGATGAGTTCTTATGAACATATGATGTTTGTTTTGCGAATTTATTGGAGCTTTATAAGCAGTCTCTTTTTCTCATTGGACTGGATGTCAGGACTTCACAATAACTTTATTATGATGGAAGGTTCAGTAATATAGGGAATGTTAACTTAAAATGTAAAGAATTGGAGAAGTTGGAACAGATATAGCAAGTTGTCTTGTCTGGTACTCTAACAACTGTCAATTCACATCCTTAGACTGATCTTCTATTTATTGACAGTGAAAGGATAAAAACAAAGTCGAACATGTCAGAATATGAACTCAAAGCACAGAAAACTGGAAGAAATACCATCAGGTATTTTGTTAGATGTTTTAAAGACTGCTAGTTCTCTCTCTTTGTACTGTTATTTAAATGCAAGGTATTTATTTGATAAAAACAATGGTCACATTTGACATTTGTCTGATGATGTTGATCACTCAGTACAGACTGTTGCAATACAAACATTGATGTGCTACTGACTTTTCCTCCCCTTACAGAAACAGCAACTTACACCACTGATGCCACTACTACTTTGTCTTTTCCTTAGTCGTTCCATGTCTTTCATACCAAAAGCTGTTGCAAGTGCAAATCACACTTGTCCAATGTAGGTCACTCTAGTCTTCAGTAGACAACCAGAAGATATGACATCTCCTCACTCCCCTCCTTCTGAATGTTTATTTGTGAAGGCGAGACATGATGATGTAATTTAAATAGATATATTTTCCACTCTTTTTCCCTTTTACTTACTGGGTCTGGAGGAAGTGACAATGCCTATAGCTTCACACACTCTCTGACACCAGTGAGATCGATGCCATTAATGTTCCTCTTGAATGATTGCAAGTTAACACCTGCAGGAAGAACAAAGGCAACAAGGGAGTTCTAGATGGCTGACATCCTAGTAAAGAGCTGAGCATAGGGATTAGGGTAAGGCCTGGGATGTGGAAATAACAAGGGTGATAAGAAGAGGAAGAAGCTTGCTTGCTAACCACATGGTTCTGGGTTCAAACCCACTGTGTAGCACTTCAGGCAAGTGTCTTTTACTATAGCCCAGGACCAACCAAAGCTTTGTGAGTGAATTTGGTAGACGGAAATTGAAAGAAGCCCCTCACACACACACACATATACACACACACATGCACATATACACACACACACACATACATACATAAATAGGGATAAAATCATTATAAAAATAATGATCATATCAATGGCCAGCATGTAATAAAAACCATACAGGTAAGAATTAATATAGATATTTAATTATATAAATATAATTATAATTAAGGGCACTGAGAACAGCACCAACATGCTAGAAATAGAAGTCAAAATGACACTAAACCTACATTGCACACTCTTTTAGCTCTGGTGAAAAGTGAGGGAATGAACAAAAAAAATTTAGCAAATTTTTAGTGGTTAACTCTAGATCAAACAATTTCTGATTTAGTAATAAAATACTCTACTTTCACCAGTTGGAATATTACCAAAATAGTACATAAATGCAAATATATATATATGTACCCATACAAATACATACATATATTCACATGTATATATGAAGCCAATCCAATTGTCCATCTCATCATGTGCTTGCTTTTCACCAGTGCTAAAGGAGTGCACAACGTGGTTTTAGGGTCATTTTGACTTCTATTTTTTCTAGCAAGTTGGTGCTGTTCTCAGTACCCTTAATTATAATTATATTTATATAATTATATATATATATCATCATCATCATCGTCATCGTTTAATGTCTGCTTTCCATGCTGGCATGGGTTGGATGGTTTGACTGAGGACTGGCAAGCCAGGAGGCTGCACCAGGCTCCAATCTGATCTGGCAAGCTTTCTACAGTTGGATGCCCTTCCTAATGCCAACCACTCCGAGAGTGATTGGCTTTTATGTGCCACTGGTACAAGAGCCAGTCAGGTGGGCCGGGCAGGGATCACATTCGGATAGTGCTTCTTACATACCACCGACACGGGAACCAGTTGGGGGTACTGGCATCAGCCACATTTGGACGGCACTTTTTATGTGCCACCGGCACGGGAGCCAGTCAGGCGGTTTTGACATCAATCATGTTCAGATAGTGTTTTTTACATGTCACCGGCACAGGAGCCAGTCAGGGGGTACTGGCATCAGCCACGTTCGGATGGTGCTTTTTACATGCCACCGGCATGGGAGCCAGTCAAGCAGACATGGCATTGACCATGCTCGGATGGTGTTTTTTACATGCTACTGGCATGGGAGCCAGTCAGGGGGCACTGGCCACAGCTATGATTTTGGTTTTACTAGACTCAACAGGTTTTCTCAAGCATATCATATCGCCTGACACATCAAGGGTACTCTTAAATGGGCCAGACATGCAAAACTGGCATCGGCCATGGTTGCGATCTCACTTTAGTTGCCGGGTCTTCTCAGTCACAGCATATCTACAAAGGTCTCAGTCTCTTGTCATTGCCTCTGTGAGGCCCAATGTTTGAAGCTCATGCTTCACCACCTCATCCCATGTCTTCCTGGATCTACCTCTTCCACAGTTTCCTTCCACTGTTAGGGAGTGACACTTCACACTGTCCTCATCCATACATAACACACGACCATACCAGTGCCGTTGTCTCTCTTGTACACCACATCTGATGCTTCTTATGTCCAACTTTCCCTTCAGAGCACTTACACTCTGTTGTGTATGCACACTGACATTCCACATCCAGTGGGGATCATACTAGCTTCATTTCTTTCAAGCTTACGTATATCCTCAGCAGTCATGGCCCATAATTATACATATATATATATATATATATATATATATATATATATATATATATATATATCAAATAATAAGCAACACGGATTTCAAAAGTGATTGCAGTACGCACGTTTCATGCTACTTCAATTTATTTAAGTAATGTGAGCATATCCTTAAATGCAATATGAAGAGCAATCTTCAGCTGCATTTATTTTATATATATATACCATGGGTATATATATATACCCATGCTAGCATGGAAAGCAGACGTTAAACGATGATGATGATGATGACGATGATATATATATATATATATATACATATATATATATATATATATA
>NC_068983.1:150318007-150322201 GCF_001194135.2 Octopus bimaculoides | reverse complement strand
ATATATATATATATACACACACACATGCACACACACACACACACACACACACACACACACACACACACACACACACACACATATATATACAGGTATGTTGGTGCCAACAGGAAAAATAGAACTCAAAATATGAGTATCTGTATATATTTTTATTAATATTTAGCAGAGGTAACAGAGTGACTCAAAGACTGAGAGTTTCATGCATTGGCACTTATCAAATGCCAATGCACAAAACTCTCAGACCTTGAGTCACTCTGTTACTTCTGCTAAATATGTATGTGTGTGTGGTGTGTGTATGTGTGTGGTTAGAATTATTCAATTTATAGGACCTCCCCATAAATCTCTATTGTAAAAACGTAAATGATTGTCCTCTAAAAATAATTCATCTGAAGAGTTAAAGAGAACATTTTTTTAAATGTTTCTGCAAGTACTCTTGGACAAACTAGGTCTATACACAAAGACTAAAGTGTGTTCTGAATTAGATGATAACGTTATACATGTGTTCAAGCCTAATAGGAAACTGCCTTTTGCTGCAATAAAGCAAGTTGATGATGAGTTGGACAAATTGAAAGAAAACAGAATCATTGAAAAAGTGGATTATGCAAAATGGGAAGCTCTGATTGAATATATATATATAAAAAAAAAGAACAAGTGCTTAGTACAACAAAAAGCAAATACTAACAAGAGTGCTATATGCAACAAACAATACTACCTTAAAAGTTGGGTAACAATTAAGATATAACAGCTAAAAAAAAAAAAGAATGAGGGAGAGGTGCTAGAAAGAAAAAAAAAAGAAATTCCACTTTCTCACAGTAGCTGAAATCTCAAAAGGGGAGATGTTGTGATGAGTGTTATGATGCCCCCTTGCGCGAGATAGACTGGTTTGAGTAAAGTATAAATAGCAACGATCTGAGTGAGGCTCAGAGTTTGGGAGTCGAGTGAAGTCAGAAGATGTCGGTTGGTTAGTTCACAAGGGATATTGATAGTTGGTGGTGAACCCTGCTGTACTCTTTCACCACAACTTTCTCTCACTCTAACTTCCTGTTTCTGTTGTGCCTGTAATTCAAAGGGTCAGCCTTGTCACACTGTGTCACGCTGAATATCCCTGAGAACTACGTTAAGGGTACACGTGTCTGTGGAGTGCTCAGCCACTTGCACGTTAATTTCACGAGCAGGCTGTTCCGTTGATCGGATCAACTGAAACCCTCGACGTCGTAATCGACGGAGTGCCAACAACAACAACTGTTGTCTGGTTATCGTATTTATTGTACATAACAAATTATGTTACAACAGTACGTGTCTGTGTGTGTGTGTGTGCGCGTGCACGCAGGAATGAGTGTGTGCTTAAGGGGTTTGCTTCCAACCTATGTGGTATCAAGTTCAGTCCTGTAGTGTGATACTCTGAACAAGTGTCTACCATTATAGCTCCAGGCCAACCAAAGTCTTGTGAGAGGATTTAATAGGCAGAAACTGAAAGAAGCCCATTCTGTGTGTGTGTGTGTGTGTATTCCCAACTTTAACATCATGTGATATTTGTAAATATATATGTGTGTGAGTTATGAGCTTTTACACAGTTTGCATCTACCAAATTCAATGCACAAAGAACTGAGTAACCTAATGTTACATAGAGTAGAAGGCATGTGCACTGTACAGTAGGATCAAATTAGGAAGCACAGAGGTCCAAAATGAACCTCTTAACCACAATGCTATGCCCATCGCTATATAAAAGAAATGGCATAAATTCATCTGAAAACATCTGAAAAACAAAAGGATTAAGCAAATTATCTTTCAACAGTTCAAAAAAACTAGTTCTCTGACATATATTTAGGATTAATACTTTACTTAACTCTTTACCATTCAAACCAATCAAATCTGGCCACCATAGAACACAGTGTAAAATTGTTTGAGTCAGCTATAATTAGACTTGCTAACTTGATACCTTTAGCAGAAAAGAAACCATCACTGCCACCACCACCTACATGTGTATCACCACTATTACTACTATCAATGCCAACAGAAAGTCATGTTTTTCTTAGTCTTTCCATTTCAGCATTGAAACTATACATCAACATACCTATCATTAGTATTATGAGCACGTAAAAGTTAAATCTCTCTATTTCAATTTAATTCTTTACCAATCTTCTGTTTCCCCACCACCACATAATAGGCAGACACACACATATACACATATATATACACATACAAATATATATATATATATATATATATATATATATATATATATATATATATATATATATATATATATATATACGTGCACATACACACAAAGATATATCATCATCTTCATAAGTATCATCACTAACATCTTCATCACCATCATCATCTTCACTATTATCAGTATCATTTTTATGCTTGCTTTTCTATGCTGGTATTGATTGGATGGGACTTTTTGGCAGTGTTTTACAGCCAAATGTCCTTCCTGATTCCAACCCCATTAAGTGCCTCTAACAACATACAAGGATACCGTGTATCTAATATAAAATCTGGGATACACATGATTTTTACAATATCTGTATGCATGTGTGTGTGTGTGTGTGTGTGTAAAATGACAAAAGATGAACAAATACTTAACATTACATCCTTTATATCATTTATAGAAGAAAGATGCTATATAAACAGTAAACATATCAATCAAAGCAAAAGTACTCCTAAATAGTTCTTTAGGGTAGTTTTAATAGTTCAGTGACTAGTCAATGCAATATGTATTACACAAATAGGTGTGTATGCTAATGTGGTAATACATATGAAACAAGTAGAAAAACATTATGAACACATAAACATGAAATCACTATAAACCCAAGCGTTAGGCTTTGAATTGTTGAATTGTTCCTTCAGAAGAAAGATCAAGAGAGGTTGCTGGAGATTAGGGTAAGACAAGTGTCATGCTAATGATGGCCTGTTGGCACTCCGTCGCTTACGACGTCGAGGGTTCCAGTTAATCCGATCAACGGAACAGCCTGCTTGTGAAATTAACGTGCAAGTGGCTGAGCACTCCACAGACATGTGTACCCTTAACGTAGTTCTCGGGGATATTCAGCGTGACACAGTGTGACAAGGCTGACCCTTTGAATTATAGGCACAACAGAAACAGGAAGTAAGAGTGAGAGAAAGTTTGTGGTGGAAGAGTACAGCAGGGTTCACCACCATCCCCTGCCGGAGCCTCGTGCAGCTTTAGGTGTTTTCGCTCAATAAACAGTCACAACACCCGGTTTGGGAATTGAAACCACGATCTTATGACTGCGAGTCCGCTGCCCTAACCACTGGGCCATTGCGCCTCCACAATGATGGCCATTAAAGCAGAAACACATGCCCATGATTGTCTTTATATCTCCAGACTTTTCCTTAATGGCATGTCAACTTTGGAAAATTCTTGAGATTATCTCCCTTCCTCATATGGAACTGGTCTTAATTGCTATTTGGTAATTATGATACACCCTTCAGAGGCGGGGATAATTTTAATAAATTGGGTATTTATGTTGTATTGCATTTGATGTGCTTGCATTTGCCTATATTATTAAAATACATGTCACCTTCCTTGAGTTATTTCTCTCAACTCATTGTTTTTTTTTAACTTACACACATACATATCTATATAGATGACAGCACATTATAAACACTAACCTGGGACATAGCAGGAGCAGACCAACTAATGGGCTTGAACTTGTATCTACTACATTTTTGGATGCCTACATTGCTGATTCCATATGCCTGGGCACTTAAAATATTGTTAAATCAGGTTATAACAATCATCTTGTGTTAATCAAACCTTCTATACTTTACCTCCACAGATAGCATTTTTGATTTCCAGATAATTTATAGCTCACTAAGCTTCTTGCAGACAGACCATTCAACTATTGTCTAACATAGCAATGTATCGCACTTTGTTTTGATCTTTCTAATAAGAATTAATCCTAAGAATATGAATAATTACAAATTAATAGCTACAATTTTAATATAAATAATGTAAAGTATTATCAGAATTAACTTGAGACTGAAAAAGAACAGATTCTCAAACAGGAATAAAGCCTCATATTTATTGCATTTTGTGTAATCACATTACTTATTTCAGGACAGAATGTCTACTGCCATTCTAGGTTAAATACATGTGTGTATATGAGTACACGTAATCTCTGTCTGTCTGTCCCCGCCTCTCTCTCTCTCTCTCTCTCT
>NC_068983.1:150313629-150317961 GCF_001194135.2 Octopus bimaculoides | reverse complement strand
TATATATATGTATATATATATATACCTACACACACACACACACACTTACCATCACCATTATTTGATATCTGTTTTCCATGCTGGCATGGGTTGGATGGTTTGACTGAAAACCAGTAAGCTGGGGAGCTGCACCAAGTTTCATTCTGATTTGGCATGGTTTCTACAGCTGGATGTCCTTCTTAATGCCAACCACTCCAAGAGTGTAGTGGGTGCCTTTTATGTGCCACCAGCATAGGTGCCAGTTACAAAACACCAGCATCTTACTTCTTACTTGGCTTGACAGGTCTTCTCAAGCACGGTGTATTGCCAAAGGTCTCAGTCACTTGTCACTGCCTCCATGAGGCCCAAAGTTCAAAGGGTGCTTTTTACATGCTACCGGCATAGGTATCAGGTATGTGATACTGGTATTGGCTCCAACTACGATTTCACTTGTCTTGACAGGTCTTTGCAAGCAATGAGTAGATTTGAAACTCTCCACTGACAAAATATCTAAAAATCTATGTGAAAAAAATACTCATTACTCTTTTTATTTGTTTCAGTCCTTTGACTGCGACCATGCTGGAGCACCACCTTTAGTCAAGCAAATCGACCCCGGGACTTATTCTTTGTAAGCCTAGTACTTATTCTATCAGTCTCTTTTGCCGAACTGCTAAGTGACAGGAACATAAACACACCACTTTTGTCAAGCAATGCTAAGGGAACAAACACAGACACGCAAACATACACACACACATATATGTACATAAATACAATGGGCTTCTTTCAGTTTCCGTCTACCAAATCCACTCACAGGGCTTTGGTTGGCTCGAGGCTATAGTGGAAGACACTTGCCCAAGATGCCACGCAGTGGGAATGAACCCGGAACCATGTGGTTGGTAAGCAAGCTACTTTCCACACAGCCACTCCTGCACCTAGCTTAAGTTTTATAATTAAAACAGTAATTTAATATTAAGTTGTACACTTTTGTATGACTTGGTAAAAATTTTAAGATTCATTATTTGACTTAGCACATCATCATCATCTGGTCAAACTTACTCGGACATTTTTGACCTGCACATGCCATCCATCTCGGTCCTGCATTAGTCAAAGGAGGTCTTCAGGAAGACATCCAGTGGTTCTGGTGAGTTGATCTACATATATTGTGTTCAGATGACCAGCTCAAATACAGCCATGCTTTGGCATCCTTAACAGTTTTTGTTTAGCTTGCCAACAATGTCTTGTAAATCATAAGCGCCTATCCCTTATACTGTCGGAGACAGGCAAGAGATCTCCATACAGCTGTTTCTTGGTGGGACAATTTCTTCAAGATATGTTTAAAACTGCTCTTAACATTCAAGTGTAAGTCCCATCTAGCTTGGATTCCAGTTTTTTTACTAAGTCTCCATGTTGTTGCTCCATATAAAAGGACTGACTCTTCTGTTGCATGGAGAAAATTCCTCTTAACATTGTCTGACAGGGCTGATTTCCAGACATCACCCAGTTTAATACTGTTTTGTATTTAAGAGATGAGGAATTATGTACATTATTTACATTTGACGGACATTTGTCCTCATCTTGTTTGTTGTTAACACGTTTCGGCTGATATACCTTCCAACCTTCATCAGGTGTCTTGGGGAAATTTCGAACCTGGGTTCTCATTTCTAAGGTATTTTTCAATGTTATTATTATTATTATTATTATTATTATTATTATTCAGGTCACTGCCTGGAATCAAACTTGGAATCTTGGGGGTTAGTAGCCTGTGCACATAACCACTACGCGATATGGCCGTGGGCAATTATGGAGTGAATTTTAGGGCTTACAAATCTAATATTTTCCTATCCTTCCTTAATACCGGTTTCCATATGCTACTCATATCTGCACTCAGTCTGCTTAGAAGGTTGTTGTGTCCTAACATATGTGCTGCTTCTTTTAGTTTTCGTATTTTCCAGTGATGTTTTCTATCTATTATTTTAACTTCATCCCACAGCGGGAGGTGGTCTCCATTTTTCCATACATGATCAGCTATACCTGATTTATCAATATCTCCTTGTGTCATAGAATGTTCGTCTACTCTTATTTTGATGGGGTGGCATGTTTCACCTTTGTATAACCTACCACAGCTGCATGGGATGGAGTACACGCAGTCTTTGGTCATATTCTCTTCTATTGGTGGTTTTACTTGAAGGAGATATTTGCGAAGTGTTATATTACTCTTGAATACTGTCCTGATGTCATATGGGCCGCATATCATTTGTATCTTTTCGGAGAGGCCTTTCACATAGGGTAGACAGACTGTGGGCAGTTTATTGGTTTCATCCTCTCCTTTCTTCATAATTGAAGTGGGTAGTATGTTTTTGGGGTAGTTGTTACTTAGTTTGATAATTTCTTCGTGGTGGTTATCAACATTGCTACTTATTTTCTTCGCTCGATGTTTTAGGCACTGAGCAATCCCTCTCTTTACACTGTATGGATGAAGGCTGGAGGCTATATCAGCCAAAACATTGTGTTAACAACAAACAAGATGAGGACAAATATCCATCAAATGTAAATAATGTAAATAATATCACCCAGTTAGTTCAGGGCCAGTGAGAAAGAGAGATAATCACCAGAAACAAGAATTCTCCAAAGCTGACAAGCGACAAAGGAAAAGGACAGGCTTAGTGTCTGAAAATAAGACAGTTGTGGGCGTGTGTTTCTGCTTCAATGGGCATCATCAGCATAACATTTGTCCAACCTTGTCTCCAGTAGCTAAAGGACTTAGACTTATATATATATAAAAAAAAAAATGAAGAATACAATTATGGCCTGGGTAATTTACATTATTTAAACAAAATATTTCAGAGTGGCCGCTAAGGAAGAAGTGTTCTTGTGACCTTTAGAGGACCTAAATCGGTGAAATTAATGTGACTGACATTCAGTTTGAACATCCTGTAGGTTAATATCTGCAGAAAAAAATGTGGATGAGAAGGAAATTCCAAAGGTTAGCAATAGTAAAGAAACATTATGCTTGTGAGCCAAAGTTTGTACCATGTTGAGGAATGAATCTTTGATGATCAGTCTTTTTTCTTTTTTGGATGTTGTCTAGGATACCTAAGTGTGTAACAGTAATACCACTCCAGGTGTGGGCAACAATATGCCAATGTGGCTCTTACTTCAGTTTTGTAAAGGTAAAACAAATGACAATGGATGAACTGTTACCATTCCAGGTGTGGGCAACAATATGCCAATGTGGCTCTTACTTCAGTTTTGTAAAGGTAACACAAATGACAATGGATCAACTGTTTTCTGCTGCAAGAAGTCTAGTCTATGTGATGCAGTTTTGACAATGTTATACGTGTGAATGTCTAGGAAAAAAAATCCACCCATGGATACCTGCTGCATGAAAACTGGTATACCTACTTTAAATATATGATGCTGAGATGCAAGATTATTAGAGTAGATTGTGGGAGTTGGCATTTGCTGTACATTTGAAGGCTTTGAGTGCTGTCAATGTGTACAGAAAATGTGGTGCCAGAAGATCCTTTGATTTGTGTAGTGAATATGCCAGATGTATTGTCTGAAGGCAGCTTTTCTTGCAAGATATTGAAATCTTCGGTCATAGAAGCAAAACTGGAACAAGATTTTTAGGTTGCTGCGAGGTTAAAGAGCAATAAAGACTGACATCAACTGCAGAGAAGTGTGAGTTATTAGAGATGACAGTAAGAAGGTAATTAATTTATAGAAAGAAGAGTATGGGTGAAAGTTACATTGCTAATGACTAAGTGTGACATTTAAAACTATTGTTATACGACTACTAGACTTTGGTAAGCTATTTATCACTGATTTAAGTCAGAGTATCCAAGATAGACACTAAATAAATACTAGACTTTGGAAAGTTGGTCTCACATAGTCAAGTTCATTGATTTTATTAAAATTAATTAAACTGGACTGAAATAGTGTTAAATATGGTATCTTAGTCTGTTCAAGGACACTAACCTTTGGAAAAGTCATTGATTATCTTTATATTTAATGGTGAATGTATGTACGCATGAAGTTGTAGGTCACAATTTTGTACCAAGGTAGCTGGAATTTTGCACAAGGGTATAGCTTATTAAAGGTTATAGGCCATGTAACTTTTTTCTGAAATTTACTCGTTTTAGCATCAAACAGAAAAAGAAATTAAAAAAACTAAGAATGTTGTATAATCCTAAGTGTTGGAATAGAGACTGACTATAAAAGTTACTGACTTTAAAAATAATTCATTTAGAGTAATTATATAAATTGGGATAGCATTTTGGAAAAAAAAAACGTTTTCCAAGAAAATTAAAATATATATGTAAGAATAAAATTTTTATTTCTGGTTCTTGTTTG
>NC_068983.1:150308078-150313619 GCF_001194135.2 Octopus bimaculoides | reverse complement strand
TTTTTTTTTGCTCATCTTTATGAAGCTTCTTCTAAAATTGCTTGGATACGGTAATTGTCAGACAACCAGCATTCACAAACCAATTGAAGATTAAAGAAATTTATTCAAAATGTAGTGAATTCATATGATCATATTTATTTTAGATATCAACAAATCTGGGTAAGAGTTAGGATGGTTACTTGTCTTTAAAAAAAATCAACTGGAATTTTAATATATTTAGAAATTAAAGATTAGTAGCTGGCAGTATCAAAGAGCCTTGTGGTGTTTAGTTACATCCTGCTGAGGTCTAACTTTTCCCCTCATCCTTCCAGGTTCAATGGGATAAATAACAGCCTAGTATTGGAGTCAATGAAATCAACCTTACACATTTCTAATTTTGGTTATTTTTGTACCTTTTGTTTGAAATCAATATATTCAAAAATCAATTTCAATTTATTATTTTTTAATTATGTCAATTAATCCACACAGTTCACTCTGTAAAGTGGTTGGCATTAAAGAAGGGCATTGACCTGGAGAAACCATGCCAAAACAGACTATGGAGCCTGGTGCAACTCCTGGCCTTACCAGTTCCTGTCAAGCCATCAAAGCCATCCCAGCATGGAAAATGGATGTTAAATGTTATTGTTGTTGATGGTGATGATGATAATGAAGGTAGGTTTCAAAGGCACTGGGTAGGTGATTTTTATAGTGTCAAGGGAGTGGTTGCTTAGAAAGGTATGAAAGGGTCTTTGTTAAGATAAACATAGGTCAACAGATTACAGTTGTACTCAGTAACTCATTCATCAACATATCTTCAGTGAGAAAGACAGAGCTACGCACTGAGAAAGCATTAGGTCAAATGTTATTCATAACAGCACATTAATAACTCTCCCTGTTTTTCTCAACTATTTAAAAGAGGAGACTGACTATGATTAGACTTTACAGTTGGTGGGGTTGAGTTAACTTCGAGACAGTGGTACTTAACATGCTTTCTTGGCACATGTAATCTATTTTGGATTCATGATGTAGTTGACCTCTTTCTCCAGCACTTAAACACCTAACATTGTAGTGATCAAGGGTATTTATAATTGCATAAGTCTATTCTCATCTATGTAGTAATTATTCTTTAAGTGTAAAAATATTTAAAAAATAGAAAAATAATTACAAATTTCACAAACTACATATATCACAGCTATGAAATAAAAAAAATAGACAAAACACAAACACTGGAAATCTTACTATATAAATACTTGAAAGGATAAACAGCTTTACATCTATATCTTTTTTTTTTCCTCTATAGTACTGGCTTGGGTAGTATAATTCTGCAAATTTCAAAATTGGAAAATTGTCAGAGTAGCAATTTCCACAGGTGGATGCTCTCCTTACTACTACTTACTGAACCATGAATTAGGACTAATTGCTAATTAATTATAAGCAAACTAAAATAAGGAGACAGACATTGTTAGTATTATTTTGCATGTCCATCAGGGATGACCTTGGGTAAGCCTCAGGTTAACTCTGAGTGGCACACAGATATTTGGGTTAAATTTATCTGATATATTTATTCATTTTTAAGACAGTAGGGTAATAATATTTCAGGAAAAATTAGTAGAAATTTCTTACTAATCAAGTGATTGTGGAGACATCCTTCTTAATTTGAAGAGAGTCATGTAGCAGTCTTGAATATATATCTTCTTAGATTCAACAACGTTGCAGATTAACCATATAAAAAGCTCTCACAAATACTTCCAAAGACACAATATTTCCTATCAACAAGTGATACAGAATATGGACTTTTTAATAGCTACAAAGACATGAAGAACAATGTCAAACTTCTAATGGAAATTAAATACTACTTAACCACTAAGTGTCACTGTGTGGATAAACTAAAACTGTAAATAGTTATGGTTTTCAAATAGTTGTGGGTTTAGGTCATAACTTTTCATTGTAATCAACATACACTAAATTCTTTTTTTATTCTTGGACTTGATTCTGCTGTAATATACTGCCTACAATTTCAATTAATTTTGAAAATAATGAAAAATTTAGAAAAATAACTTTGTGGAGACTGCCAGCATTCTCAGCACCCAGACCATACCCATGCTCACCACTATTGGGATGGAAATGTCTGTTCAAGCTCTGTGAGTCAGAGTGACTGTTCCAGTGCATCATTCTCTCTCACCATCCTCCAGGGCAACACCTTTTCCATTTTGTCTGCTGGGACCACAAGGCCGTCAGACTTACAGGAAATTGTACATTCTACTCTTTAATGTAAAATTTTTATGTCCCCTTATTTTGTTATTATTAACACACACACACACACACACACACACACATATATATATATATATATGTGGCGTTAGGAAGGGCATCCAGCTGTAGAAACTCTGCCAGATCAGATTGGAGCCTGGTGCAGACATTTGGTTCGCCAGTCCTCAGTCAAATCATCCAACCCATGCTAGCATGGAAAGTGGACGTTAAACGATGATGATGATCATCATCATCATCATGATGATATATATATATGGAGCCTGGTGTTGCCATCCGGTTTCACCAGTCCTCAGTCAAATCGTCCAACCCATGCTAGCATGGAAAGCGGACGTTAAACGATGATGATGATGATATATAGATAAATAGATAGATATAGATAAACATGAAATTTTAATGTAAGATTTTATTTCAGATCACTTAAACAGGAATGTTTGTATCATAGAATCGAGGGTAGCATCAGGCAGGTTAGCATAAAAAGGGTTAAAGTAAATAAAAATTGAGACCACCAATCACATCAGGATAGAATGATGAATAATAGACTGCTTAACTAGTTGTTTTTCAGGTTTTTTCTTTTTAGGTGTATTATTCAACCCCATGGAAGGGTAACTTCACCTGCCATTCTACTACACATCATAAAATAAATACTAGCACTGTATTATAGCCAGTCAATCTACTCATCTATACATTTACTCAACACATATTTGGCTTTGGTGGCCTTTTGAAAATGTAAGAAATCAATATTGAACAACCAAATTTAGTGCTTGACTGGCACTTTATACTTTATTTTATTGACTCTAGAAAGGCAGAAAGATCCTTGGCAAGGTTTGAACTCAAAACATAAAAGGTCTGTAACTAAATATCACAAGGGTAGGTTGAAAAATTCAACAGGGAGGTAAGAGCAGTCCACCCCAGGTGGCACTTTTGGGTCTGCTGTAGGCAATGTGTTTTTTGTGGAGTCTGGAGGCAGTAAACAGAAGGGCTGCCCCAGGCGGCACACACTGTAGCTAAGCTAGTGTCTAGGGCTGTGAAATTTTGCATACATTAATTTCAGTCTTATTAATAACTGCATTGTAAACTAACATCTCCAGGTAAACTAACATCTGACTGTTCAAAGAGGACTTCAAAGGTAACTCGTAGTGACTTCTTTTGAAAATTGACAAATTTGATGTCATAGTGCTATCAAGTACCTGCAGGGAAAGGGTTTACTCTCCAAAACATTCATGCTGACACGATTGCCAATAAATCAAATAGAAAATGCTAATTAGCATATTCTGTGAAAGAGTTGAGAATATTTTGCACAATGAAGTTGGCATGATGAAGGTTTATGTTCAGTGGGTTCCACAACTTCTGGTACCCAATCAAAAGCATACCAGGCTGATCACATCATGGGAAAATCTGACAGTGCTTGAAGCAGATCCAGCTGGTTTCCTTGAACATTTCCTTAGCCAGGATGAGCGTTGGTTTCATCACTTTGACACAGAGACAAAGAGACAATCCATGTAGTGGAAATAGCTCTCCTCATCTACTCCAAACAAGATCAAAGTTGTTTTATCTGCAGTGAAGGTGATGGCTTCAGATGCAAAAGGTATTGTGTTTATTGACTATCTTTAAAAGGGCCACATCAATGAAGAGTAATATGTCAATTTGCTGAGGCAGTTACGAAAGACTATCAATATCAAACGCCCAGGAAACTAACAAAAGGAGTCTTGTTTTATCAGGAAAAATGCTCCAACACAAAAGCCCTTCATTTCAGTAGCTGCTGTGCGTGACTGTGGCTTTGAACTGGTTGATCACCCTCCCTCTTCTCCGGATTTAGCTCCATCTGACTATCATCTGTTTGCCAACATGAAATAGCTTGCCTGGGAACCAGTATCGCAGTGATGATATCATACCTGCAGTTGAATACTTTTTGACCAAAAGGATAAAAGCTTTTTTCACGAATGGCATCCAAGCACTTCAATACCGATGGAAGAAGTGTATGGATTTCAAGGAGGACTGCATTGAAAAATAAACCTCATTTGGTCACAGCTCATGTGAGTATCTTGGTCAACCTCGTAGTGATTCTGTAAACCTACTACTGCCTTATGTTCCATCAAACAATGAAATTTAAATAATTCGAGTTAATTACAATTATTTCACGTGCAAAACAAATGTGTCCTATGGAGTTACAATCAGCCATTTTCGAACAAGCCTACATATTAAACAAATCCTTACCATAATACTTGTGCAGCCAATAGGTTTATAAAGAATATAAAAGAACTACAATCACCAAGGAAAAAAACTCAAGGCACTAATAAAACAGAATGGTCAACATTGGTTTGCTTAAAGCTAACATAGGGCTGAATAGTAGCAACCCAATACATTAGAATAGTACACTAATACAGGATTGGTGAGCACTTTAAGATACAAGTTCTCAATGAGTTAAGTCAACAGGCTAGTTTTTATTCCAGCTTCGATCCATTTCACTTCAATTATATTGTACTGATACACTTGAAAGTTATGAACGTCACAACCTCATACCTCTCCCACACGACTTGCTAGAAATAGCAGCTAAGTTTCCCTTAAATCACACATTATCATCTTATACAAGACCAGTGCTTCTCAACCCTTTTTTGCATATGCCCGCCTCCTTGGAATCTTTAATTTATCTGTGAACTGTAGGACATGAAAAAGTAGGACATGAAAAAGTAGGACATGAAAAAAGGACATGAAAAAGTAGGACATGAAAAAGTACTTCAATTTTGTAATGGATGGGTTAATAGTAGAAACCGGTCACTTTTGAAAAAATTTAAAACTTCATATAATAAAGTTTGTAAACTTTATCAAATGAACATGAAATTATAAATATTAATTTTTTAAAAATTAGTTTATTATCATGAAATTTTCTTTGAATAAATATTGATAAAAAACGATTTTTGAACAAAAATTTATAAGAAATGTTTTTTCTTGCAAATTATTATTATTATTATTATTATTATTATTATTATTGGCCAAAAACCCCCGTTTTCGGATACAGAGATTCTGGAAAATTGCCAAAAATTGGCATTTTGAAACTTTTTACTCCCTTCCCCTCCCCCACAATTTCTTCATTTTTTTCACTTTTTTCCGTAACCCTAACCCTAAAACCCCAAACCTAACCCTAACTCTAAAACCCTAATCCTAAGTACAAAAATTTTTAGAAATTTTTTTCAGAATCATAATCTCCGTATTTTTCCGCATATTTTGAAAAAAGAAATTTCTGGAAAAATTTTTAACTGATTTCAAAATGTCGATTTTTGCCAATTTTTTTGC
>NC_068983.1:150304739-150307753 GCF_001194135.2 Octopus bimaculoides | reverse complement strand
ATCAAAATAAAAACTATATATATATTACCTTTTTATCCAGTGAAGCCCTTGTGGCTAAAACAGTTTTCCAATAGCAGTGTCCATAGTTATTAGAGACAAATAAAGATCATCTCTACAATTTCTTGACCCAACTAGGTAAGATGTGGGAAAGACAATGAAGGAGATTTCATAGCAATTTCACATGTTGTCCATTAGTTATTGAATCTATGATTAAATTTAATTTGAGCAGTTTGATTATTCTACAACTTAAAGTGTTTTTTTTTTTTTGTAGTTTGATATCAACATTAAATGTATTTGTTCCAAATGAGTCTACCACCCAACTTGAAATATTCATTTCCAGGAGGTCTTTAAACCTAATTTCCATATCGTTGTGCAATTTATTCAATTGCTCAATGTACCCTAAAATATCATTGTCTTGCAGTTCCTCATTAATTGCTGCAAGGGTTAAAAATGCATCAACTTCTTACACCCAGTATTTATACTGAAGAAATTAAGTTCAAGGAAAGAACTAGTAGCCTCTTTGCAAATTAAAATATTTGTATTTTTACCTTGTAGCTGTTTGTTTTTGCAAAATTAGCTTCTCAAAATATATCTCTAAGGTAGAATATAATCATATTTGGCTACTAGGATTACCTCTCCAAGCTGCTTCTCATTCAGAAACATTACAACACTGTCCCAAAGTTCAACGAAGCCACGCAGTTACATTATCTTAGCAGTAATATATTTAATTCATATACCAATACCAACTTGATACTTTATTCATAAATAATAAAGGATCCATTTGTACCTCGGTGTGAAATGATTTTTTTTCTACAGGTTTTTTCGAGTGCTTTCAACGTATCTGACCTCCAAGCTCGCCACAAGTCACTTTTTCTCAGAAAAGAAAGTGGGGAGGAGTCAAAAAATTATTTCAGAACGAAATATCGGTGGGTCCTTTATCGCAAATAGCTGTTACATAGTAGCAGGGCGTGCTAGAAATAGCAGCCAAATCTTTCTTTTCTAGGGAAAGGAGCCGTTTACACGTGATTTCGATGTCACATTCACTGAAACTATGCGAAATAACCTGGAAAAGAAAAACAAAAACCTGCTAAACAAAACGCCGTTGGTAGGGGAAACTCAGAGGTCCTCGACACCTCTCCCCCTTTCTTTTCCCGAAAAAAGTGGCTTGCAGCCGGTTTGGGGATCAGATACTTGAAAAAACCGTGGAAAAAAATTATTTCACACTGAGGTACGAACGGGTCCTTTACGAAATATTTACCGCTTTAGTACTTAGTTACTCAGTGACAAAAATAAACAATTACAAAATTTTTCTCTCGTCAGTGTCAAGTGTAGGAGTAAGTAAAAATTAATTCCAAGCACGCCGAGTTCGTGACCCAGTTAAGTAAGACGTCCGGTTAGAGACATTACCATTTATTAGAATTTATAACTAATTCCCTTGAGAAAGACATAAACACTCTCATATTTCTTCGTCAGTGGATTTCAAGTATTATGTATGCTAATGTAAAAAAATCGACAACAAAAATGAAATAATCCTGCTTTGCGAGAAATGTACTCGCATAATGAAGGTATACATGTGTGGGTTTATCAACTACAGAGAGAGATAAAACTATCTGTATTTATGAGTATAATTTTGATTGATTATATATTTTGTCACTATAGTATGTACGTTATGTCTCTCCAACTACTTGAATTTAACCTGTCTCCAAAGAACCGAAAATTTCTTTGGTTAGTGCCCGTCTATATGTGTTTAATGGTAGGTAAAAAGTCTTCATTTTTAATTGGTGTGAGGCATTCACATTTTTGAAACGGAGTGTTAAAAATACAAAGAGGCAAATTAACTCCAGAGGGAATCGATATCGATCACGATTCGATTTAGCAGGTGTTTTCCTATTCTTGAACCGTCTTATACAACTCTTCTTGGCAAAGTGGATCACCACTAAAAGTTTCATCTTCTTGTAGAAAAGGTTAGTCAGTCTGGCAGTTCATCTTCGTGTGCGACCGCGTACATATTAATTGTAGAAGAAGAGAATGAAATGTAACGTTCATTAATTTATCAAGATAATTTAGCAGTGGGAGAGAACTGAATTTCAGCTAGGAACTAGAAAGCATAATGATTCGGTTCCCCGGACGTTTACTGTTCTACAGCACCAACAAAAGAATAGTTTGTCCGCAGGCCAGGATTTATTGAAAACTGAATGAGATTGACGTTCACGTATTTCCAAAGTTGAATTACCGACTTAAAAGAAATGAAAGAGAATCGGTCCTAGACCAATGCGCGAAAGCAGCTTCTAGAGTTTTACTTCTGTTTTACTGTGCAAATGTTACATGGCTTGGATCTATTGCAAATAGGGAATGAGATTGCGTGATGTTCACGCATTTCTAAAGTTGAATAGCGATTTAAAATAAGTGAAAGAGAACAAGTACCTAGATTGGGACTCGAACGCCACATACAGTTTTACTTCTAGTTTGTAGTGCGCCACCTACGGGGGAAAGTGTTTTTAACTTTTAGAGACCATTTGCAGCTGTTGGGAAGTAAAATATTCACAGTCTAATGCCTGTGAAAACACCTACAACAAAGTGTATAAGAACGGTATGAACAACTATAAATAGCAACGGACTGGAGGAATGCTAAAACAAATAACCAAAACAAAAAAAACTAAGGTAGCAAGACTTTACTGTGCATGTAAAAAGAAATATGTAGAAAGGTGCTTGAAAATAGCCAGGCAACATTTCACACACACATTTTACATACATACACACACAGTCACATATATACATACATACACACACTCACACATATATATATATATATATACACACACACATATATACACATACATATATGTAAATAAGTTTATATATATATATATACATACATATATATACATATATATACACATATATACATATACATACATATATATAATACATATATATACATACATATATACATACATATATATATACATACATATATACATACATATATACATACATATATACATACATATATA
>NC_068983.1:150295350-150302850 GCF_001194135.2 Octopus bimaculoides | reverse complement strand
GTACGTCAATGTTAATAAAATAAATTGGATCAATATTTATCACGTGCAAGATCAAATACACATACACACTTAGATTCGTATACAATATATTTTCAGAAGCTACTTAATAAATAACAGAATAAATTAAGCACGAAAGAGTAAGTGGATGTGATAATAAAGTTTACAAATCTACGGTGTTTAGAAGACAACAAATCCTGGCTTTTTTATCTTCGTTATTGTTATTTAGTCCCAGGTCAGCCTTAATTATAAATCAGAGGCATTTTAACCGCGACTATCTCGTCTTTTTTATGTCTAGGACTACTTTATCCAATGTATCCTTTCATATTTAAAATATAAAGGTGTGATTTAGGGAAAACTTGGCTGCTATTTATAGCTAATCGAGCTACGTGTCTCACTGGCTGTGTCCTATCCGTTAATATATTTTTGTGTGTTTTAGTTTATTAATTTGTTTTTTATTCTTTACGAGAAAATATTGGGAAAGCCTTATCCAAACGAGAATTTAGTTTAACGTAACGAATACCTCCGAGCGTAAGAAATGACCATAAGTAGGAAAAGTAGGTACTACTAAAGCAGCACGGTCCCGAACGCGCAGCTGCGCTAGCTAGTCGTCAGTGGTCGATCCTAGCCCTGACCCTGTCCCCAAACACGTATTCATTTGCACACGCAGGTTAGGGATAGGGTTAGGGTCAAGGCTAGGATCGACCACTCACGACTAGCTAGCACGGACGCGCGCTCGGGACCGTGCTGCTTTAGTAGTACCTATATTTTACCATTTCAAAACACGGGTTTTCAACTTTTGACCACACACACACACAAATCTAAAATGTAAGACGAATGATCCCGGTGTCTTTTTCTTTTAGATTCACACACACACACACATAGAGAACTTGAAAGAAAAATATGAACATGCGTGGCACGAGAAATAAAAGTCACATTGTTAAAATAGCTTTGTTCATAGAAGGAACCTTTGTGGTCGCACGGCATGTTAGAAATAGCAGCAATAATTCTGTCAAATCACGCCTTGTCATATAAAAATTAAAAAAAGGATCGTATAGGGTTCCCTTGCACATCGAAAAATGACGGTAGTCACATGGCTGGCATGTCTTTCACAATTGGGGCTGGCCCGATGAATAAACAACTATTTTGTTCCTAATTAGTACACACGCGTCCTCTCGTTATTACCTACCTGTGGAGGAAGCATGATGTGGTCAGAACTTCGTACTTTGAAATTCGTAAATAATCACAAAGATTCAAATATGAGAAACCACAGTGGTGTGGAGGGTATTACCCATCATTAATGAAAAAAAAAAAAATACTGGGGAATGTTTCTGTGAAGACTTCAGTAAAATGCAAGCACAATAAACCAGATATGATTCTCCGGATCAAAGAAATTGTGCCTTGTAAATGAAGTCAGTGGCTTACCAGATGATGTTAAATACTAGTGAAAAAGAAACAATCTGTGCTGAAGTAATGGGAAATTTGCAGTTATTCCACCCACTGGAATAAGTTTAGATTTCTGTCTTTAATTATTAGAGCACTTGTATACGTAACTGACTGTTTCAGGACCAGACTTAAGAAGCCAGGTTTCACAAACCAGAATGAACACGCCGATTCAAATTTTACAACTACATGTCATCAAAATGACGGTCAAAATATTCAAGAAGTTTGACATATAATAAGTGCATATACATATACATTTCCACTTTTGCAATGATAACCATGCAAACACTCATGTATACATGTGCACATTCACATGTATATAAATACTTTTATGCTTTCATATATACATGACTTTCCCACACATATACATACATCTAACTCGCACATACAATACTAATACAATCTGTAAGTGGAACAATAAAAATATGCAAGACTTTTCAGAAGTTTAAAATATGACATTGCTTTTGTTATCTACATCCTAACAATGGAGCTTTGTATCTTTGTTAGAAACCAGCTTCTCCCTAAGAAGAAGAATTTAAATAATTACAAACGGAAGAGAACATACATACATGTCAACATGTTATTACCGACGTATGAGGCATAATGTCGTGGCCAGAACATTGTACTTTGAAATTTGAAGAAGGAAAAATCCTAAGGATACAGATAAAAGAAGTTACAATGCTGTAGAGGGCTTAATCACTCAATAAAACTGAAATGTTCGTGTCAAGGTTTCAGTAAAATGCAAGTATAATGGATCCGACATAATGATCTGGGACAGAGAAAAGAAACTGCGCACAGTGCTGGAAATCAGTTACCCAATAGATGTTAACATACTGTTAAAGATTAGTGGAAAAGAAAACATATATACCGAGTCCAGACAATAGCTAATGTATAATTATTGGAGCAGTTGGATATATAACTGCATCAACATCAATCTTGAGAAGCTGAGCTTCATAAAACCAGAAATAATACGATTAATTAGATTAGAAATGCAAGCCATTGAAGACACTGAAACCGTGAAATGTCTCGGAAGTTTAGCATATAATAAGTACATAAACATACATGTAGATAAGCAAAGTCAATACTTTTAGATCCGCACATGCAATGATGTCCATGCTTGCACATATGCACACATGTGTACATACGTTTATGCATGCATACTAATGTGCATTCAATACGTACGTGTATACATATATACACAACTATCCTATTGATATTGTATAAAATCCATAAAAAAAGAATCCTGGTTTCTAAGCTAGAAATTGGCTCTTTCTCTATTAGTGAGAATTTCGAAAAATGAAAGCGCGAAAAACAACATGCGCACACACAACCTCCAAGATCACTGATAGTAATAATGTCACTTTTGAACAAGCAGCTGGGAAGAAAGGAGTTTGGGAATGTGCTGAACAACTCTTGATTAATGAAACTGTGATGCTGAATGTGCAATGGCATAAGAAGAACATGGTCATAGCCTAACAAGTGGATTACAAGAAAACATTCGCTTCTGTTCCACATAATTGGGCACTTGTGTCCTTTGATTTGCAAAAAGTCCCAGATACCATTTTTGTTGGCACTCCGTCGATTACGACGTCGAGGGTTCCAGTTGATCCGATCAACGGAACAGCCTGCTCGTGAAATTAACGTGTAAGTGGCTGAGCACTCCACAGATACGTGTACCCTTAACGTAGTTCTCGGGGATATTCAGCGTGACAAAGTTGACCCTTTGAATCACAGGCACAACAGAAACAGGAAGTAAGAGTGAGAGAAAGTCGTGGTGAAAGAGTACAGCAGGGTTCGCCACTATCCCCTGGCGGGGCCTCGTGGAGCTTTAGGTGTTTGTGCTCAATAAACACTCACAACGCCATGTCTGGGAATCGAAACCACGATCCTATGACCGCGAGTTCGCTGCCCTAACCACTGGGCCATTGCACCTCCACTCCAGATACCATTTTAGGGAAATGGTTATACACCATTAGGTGTATACCCGCTTCCGTACATTAAATTTCTGAAGAAACAACGGAACGCAAATTCTGAACCATCAACACAACAATATTTATTTACAGAGGAAATAGGCAGCACTTCGCCCTTTGATTGCTGAGAAGCCGTCATTGATGTTCAGTGGTTATTTGTCTAGCTCCAGAGTTGGAATGTTGGAGAGAGACTGTTTGTACGTATGAGCTCCTGGCCGGCCGGCCGGCCGAGAAAGAGAATGCATAAGGGCGCGAAACTTGAATATCGAATGACCACGCATGCGCATGAGACTCTTCCCGTGTTCCTTCCGGAACTAGTCCCTGCGCATGCGTGGATAAGCTTACCGGAAATGTCGTCTGCTATTAGGGCGTTACTACACCATTATCGAAGCCATAAACAAATTGACTTCATTTTGGACCACCATCTTGAAATCAAAAGCTAAAAGTGGTTCTCTTATCTCTGATAGGACGCAGTATAGTAGGACAGTCTCTCTGTGGTGTTGAGTGTATTTTCAGTAAAAGCTTTGGTGAGGAATTCTGACGGGTTATGTGAACGGCTAAGAAGCCAGAAACACCAACTTAACTGTGGACAATTTGAAAGTATATGGCTAGCAGAAGAATGGCATGTCGAAGAGCTTTCACCTAGTTACATTGTGAAAGGATATAGGAATGGACTTTAAGCCCATCTAACAACATTTCTATCAATGACTTAGTTATCTGATGAAGAATACTAAGGTACTCAAGAATGGGTGAAAATATGTCCTGTGATGGAACTTGTAACAAGGAATTATAACCAGGGAATACAATACCAAGATATAAAAATATATGGGTCTCAGAAGTTTCGGCATACAGTTTTTACTGTACTCAAATTTTGAATACTGAGTTGGGCGCAAGATGAGATGGCTGCCTATGTTAAAATACGAACCTATTAATCCCCCCGCCCCTCAAGAAATTTTCATATCAAGTGATATGAACTGCTTCTGCTTAAAATGAAAAGAAGGCAGCAGAGGTTTAACATCAACTCAAATAGTCTTTGTAGTTACATCATACCCCTTCGACAAATTTGCAAACCGAGTGAAGAAGTGGATTCATGGATCAAGTCTGCATGCATGAAGTAGATAACATCATAAAAGTCGGAAAGGGACTCTTCGGAAATTATTCTCAAACTGATGACTAAAAATACACACCAAAAGTTACATAACTCCATATCAATAGGCCATCAGAGGAAAAGCTGTACGAGTAACAGTTGAAGGTTGTGCATTGTTTTGTTGCCAGAAGCTTCAAAGTGATTCTAACATAGATAATCAAAATAGTATATCTAGGCTCAGCAAAAGGAATTTGAAAGGTATGCTTTTACAATACACGAACAAGAGTGATAACGAAATACCTGATACATCCCCCCCCCCAACAAAAAAGATCCAGGTAAACCATCTAGGTGCGACAAACATTGAAGACTTATAATGTCATCTACATCATAAGTAACTGCCCGAAAGTGTCATCGTAGTATTATGCACCTTTGAGATATGATGTGACCAACACATTCTACAATGTATTTCACAGAAAGGATAATCCTGGGGATAAAAATATAAAAGAGTGATGTGGAGAGCATAATCACTCGTAATGTGAAATAATACTAACGCAATGTTTCTATCAAAATCTCAGTAAAACGTAGGCATAACAGACCAGACATAATGATCTGGGATAAAGGAAAGAAATCGTGCACTTTAGAAATAAAGGTCATCTAAGCAAGAGAAGTCTATCGTGCATCTATGCAGGCTATCGTGCTCTTAAAAGAATATATTTGATAGGTACTCTTAATACTGACTTTTATTGTGCATCTACTACATACGAATTTTCTGCCAGACTGCTTGGGACCATACTGCACTTCTTCTGTACATTTATAGTCTACAATGAGAACAGTGTATGGAAGTTTTGCCTTCTACTTTTTCTATATCTATCTTAACTACTTCCCAGGTGATAGTGAAGCCCTGTCGCCTTTCTGGCTAACTGAATCTTTACTAATAGTTTAGTTAAAGAGCTCTCGATTCTAGGCTTTGGAATTTCTTTAATTCTTCGACAGATTCAGCTATGAAAATCAGGTCATCGACATACAAAAGTTCCCACAGACAACCGTTCTTAAAATCTTCCATTATGACATGAATCTCAAGTTATAATAATCAGTTGTGGCCTGTGAACGTCTACCTGCATGCTAAAATCCTCGCTGAACTCGTTGCTAATTCTCACATTGCTGAAGGTGTTTCTGAATATGGCATGCACGGTCACTCGTCATTTATTTATCATTTGTTCTCTGAGCAACGAACAGACTACAGAGTGTAGTACTCAATCAAAAACCTTCGCTTAGTCAACGAATTCTAGGCTTGTTCTTTGCTAAGAATTTCTATAGCTGTTTTATTAAGAGGAGTATTTTCAGTATCTCAGCAAACTATTCCTAATGATTCGGCTGCTTCCCCTGCCTTCATATGGTCGTTTTGACCATATAGCTACAGATTTCGAAAGCTGTTACTTTTGCTAGGTCTACTCATTTTCCTCATTCAGCAATCTTTCGCTGTAACGTTTTCCTGTTTCCTTTTCAGTGTGAGCGAGGGCGAGTGCGCCGCTATAATTACGACCAAACTTTTCACCAGCCTTTAAGTTTTGCACCTAGCAAAGAGAAAATAGTTTCTGGTAGGTTTGATATTTGATCATCTGCCACTTAGACGAACACACAAGCCAGATAGACTTTATAAACCATGAAAATGAATAGATAAATAATTGTGAACATTAAATCTTTCCCTACTGAAGAAAGTACGGCTCAACATAAACAATTATTTAGTAACTTCAAAGTGAGAACTCAATGGACCAACAAATACAAGACAATCTGGATAACGAATAGATGACTGAAAGAACCCAACGACCAATGGGATGTTTAATATTAAGTTCTAGTTGAAATATACGGAGACAGTTGGTAGTTTCTACGGGACAATATGCCGATGGCTAGAGACCAGACATGTGACTGGTGCAAGGTTCCAGTCACATGGAAGGTGACATGGCGGTGGAATAATACTGTAAATTAAGTTATTAAAGCTGAAATATAGTTTTAGAAAGACGGGAAATATATAAGTAGCAAAGAAGAATATGAAATCGCTAAGAGAGACAAAGACATCAGATATACTTAGCTGGAGGAGAAACTGAAAATAAGAAGTTTGCTCATAGATTGCAAGGTAGTGTACTAGAGAGAATCGAGACGTTGTTGGCAAGAAGCATGTAAAGAATGATAGCGGCATTCTTGCTTATACTCTGTGTGTGTGTGAGACAATCAGCATCATCATCATCGTTTAACATCTACTTTTGCATGGTTGTATGGATCAGATGGAATTTATTTGAGGCAGATATTCTATGGTTGCATGCCCTTCTTGCCATCACTCTCATCTCTTTCGAAGCAGAGTAATATTTCCCCGAATCCAGACATGTTCTTGCTGATTATTGGAAATTATTGACACAATTTGTAAGGCAGTGACTCTCATTTACAGCTACTATATAATGTCAAGACAAAGAGACACAAGCGTACACATACATAATACATACATACATACTTTCAGTTTCCACCTACCAAATCACTCATAAAGCTTGGTCAGCTTGGCGCTATAGCAGAAGACTCATTCAAGCTGCCTCACACCAAGTGGAATTGTACCTGAAACCATGTGGTTGGATAGCAAACTTCTTACCACACAGCCATGCCTGAGTTTTATATCTTTATATCTATATATATAAAACAGAGAATGTGTGTGTCTGTTTGTTTGTCTGTGTATCTATGTGTGTATCACTAAAACTCGAGAACTACCCGACTAATTTTATTCAAATTTTACATGTACACTACTTAGGGTCCATGGAGTGTCATGGGTCAAAAAATTTCAACTTCTTACCTAATGTGAGCCCGGAGCAATCTTTTAGACTGTTTTGGTATTACGTGTCAATGTGAGATAACTGTTTCAGTTTTAATAGTTTCAATATTAATAGTTTCACTATGTACATAATATATACATAGTGAAACTATTATCTCACATTATATATATACATATATATATATATA
>NC_068983.1:150293627-150294344 GCF_001194135.2 Octopus bimaculoides | reverse complement strand
TCCGTAAGCTAAAAAGATTTTCAAAATCGTTAGTTTCAAAGTAAGAATCGCTATTTTTGTAATCTTTATATCCTGTTCCGCCATTAAAACAACCAGTTGCTCAGACAGCGGCTCATGCCATTTCGCTAGCAACAAGGGAAGTACAAAATGACAGTCAGCCAAAACCGTCGCTATGCTGTCTCTCTTCTTTCCTCTCTCTGTGGGGTTAATAATCTTAATCTTTAGTTAGTTTTTCATTCAAGCTACGTAATAGGCAGAATTGTCGGATTAAGACAGTAGGGTGTTTTGAGGGAGATTTGGCTGCTATTTCAATCAAGTCTAGCTACCATGTACAGGTTTGCCTCATCTTTGATATTATATATTCCTTATACTTTCCAAAACCGAGTTACAGATTTTGACGTATGGGGTATCAAAAGATTCAGTACTATTTTGGCTACAAATTAAACTTAATTTTCATTCACATATTTGCATTTCAAAAAGTTTAACATAATCTTTCCCTAAATCAACTAACGTAAAAAGTTTATACTATTATGTCACATTTTCTATATGTGTGTGTCCCTCAAAAGACGCCAATCATCATGACACACCTTCACTCACTCACTCTATCTCTCTTTCTCACCCTCTTTCGTTCTCTCCCATACACACGCAAGCATGCACGCACGCACACACACACACACACACACACACACACACACACACACACACACACACACACAC
>NC_068983.1:150291809-150292671 GCF_001194135.2 Octopus bimaculoides | reverse complement strand
ATGATCCATCCCATTCTTATAAAAATAATGACTCTGTCCAAATTGGTGTGCTAAACAAATTATCTTTTCTGTAGAGCTTTAAAATTTTCAAATGAAACAAATGGTATGTGCTGCTCTGGCAGTCAGGTAACATTACCAGTACTACTAGCTCCTTCGCAACCTCTTATGGATCTTCTAGAAGGCACTTCCATCCAGTCAAAGGATTTTCTGAACAATATCAGACAATACAACTCTGCAAATGACATCGTTTGGTGCATCTAAGAAGATAGATAAACATGAATTTATGACGACGTCAAAGTTCAAGGACAAGTCTATCACCTCATTGGTTCCTTGTTACCCATAAATGAACAACCAAAGTTCCTCCAAATTTACTTTATGAGTGATGTAGGACACCAAGCCCGAAGGAGGTGTCAACATTTCAGATGATGGGTTGTGTTACACACAGCGCCAACTGCTGCAAAAGAGAGTATATCCACTGACAGCTTCTCGGTGCGATCAAAAATCACATAACCCCCACAGGTTAGGGCCTGAAATACTCCAAAGAGACGCATAGCATGTTGCTTAGTCAAATTAGCCCATCATTTACTCCATAAATGTTTTGTTGTCAATGCTGCACTTTCCCATATCATCTGTTTCGACATAACTGTGATATATTGTATACAAACTATGCCACTTTAATCCCGAGCAACGCTGAGTGTATATATATTTATGAATATATATAATTATGCATATATATATATGTATGCATGTATATATGTAAATGTATATGCATATATGTATATATGTAAATGTATATATATATAGATTTATATGTATATATATATATATATATATATATATATATATATATATATATATATAT
>NC_068983.1:150290268-150291344 GCF_001194135.2 Octopus bimaculoides | reverse complement strand
ATATATATATATATGTATGTATATATCTTTTATCATCTACTGTTTTCAGCCCAGGGCTGAGGTCATGTTGGTATACCACCTGTAGTTACTCAGTGTTGTTTCTGATGTTGTTTTTCAAGTAGTGAGTTGGACGGAGCTGCTCTTCTTTGTGTCTCCTGCTGCGATGTGGGTTCATCTGGTATCTCATCTAGAAACCTGTCCAGACGGTCCTTGAAAATTTCCACATCAACACCATGTTGATCTCTAAGGTTGCCTGGGAGGCAATTGAACAATTGAAGGCAATTGAACAATTGCGGGCCCTTGAAACCCAGACTATTGCAGTACTGTGTCCTTATTTTAGATGGGGAAGATCTTTGGTATGATGCAGTGCCATCCAGTTCGAGGATTGGTACAGCTGTCAATTCCAAAATTGGGAGCTAAACCCTCCACGATCTTCCAAACATATCTCTTTCATCTTCAGCTCCTTTAGCCTCTCTCTGTAGCCCATCTTTTGCATCAAGTCAATCTTCTTTGTGTATTGGTGCTGGATTTCTTCAAGTTCCACAGTTTGTTTCACACTCTCTGGGGACCATAGTTGGGAGCAGTAGTCCAAGTGGCTGAGAACAAAAGTCTTCCATAGGCATAGCAGGGATTCCCATTTCCTAGTTCTGAATGTCCTCAGAATCCAGCCAGCCACTCGCCTGCACAGTGTTGCCATATTGGTAATATGCAAATGGAATGTTACATCATTGCTCATGTGAAACCCCCAGGTCATGCACTGACTCTGACCCTGGGATCATATTACCTTCTGGTCCAGTGTATTCCAATTTTAGCCTGATGCTGGACCAATAGCGGAGTGCCTGAAATTTCATAGCATTGAACTCCATGTTATTTTTGTTAGCTCATTTGTAAATTTCATTCAGGTCTTTCTGCAGTTTTATGATGTCCTCTGGGTTCTTCACTGCCTGCGATACTTTTGTGTCATCAGCATAACTGGTCAGACTGGCTGACATATGTATATATATATATATATATGTGTGTATATATATATATGTGTGTATATATATATATATATATATATATATATATATATATAT
>NC_068983.1:150283894-150287683 GCF_001194135.2 Octopus bimaculoides | reverse complement strand
TATATATATATATATATATATATATATATGTATATATATATATATATATATATATATATGTATGTATGTTTGTATGTTTGTATGTATGTATGTTTGTATGTATGTATGTATATATGTCTCTATGTATATGTATGTGTGTATGTGTGCGTGTGTGAGTACATACACTATGTATGGTTCTGTAGCTTTCAATCAGATTGACATATCATGGCATATGTTAATGGAATTATTTCTGTCCCCCACTCTGAATCAACTCTGGCATGCCCTAGGATTCGATTTTGTCTCCCACTCTCTACTTTTTATACGTCAATGACGTGCTTGCTACATCCAACAATGCTCACTCTTATGTTGATCTTCTAGCACTTTTTATCTCCTTTACCTTCGTCAAATATGCATTATCTACATCCAACCTTAAATCCACACACCAAACCTACATTGATGATATGAGTGGAGACCTCAAAAAGAGTATCTTCTAGCAGGGTGATACCTATCATGTCTCAATTAACAACAGAAAAAATAGAAAAACAAAACAAAACACAAGCTCTACTTATATTAAAAAAATGCTATCATATTACCCACCCTATGGAAGAATATATAGCTCTCAGCTCAAACTCTTATGGTCATTTCAAATATTGGGCATCCCTATCATCAAGGATCTCTAACATAGCTTGAACTTCATCCAAACAGAGAAGGGCACTTCTGTTAAGAGCCAGATAATATTTCAGTCCACAAAAATTGCTGACGTTCTACTAAGCTTAAGAAAAGCTTACAATTGAATTTTACTCCTACATCTGGGATGGTGTTGCTGCTATACTCACTTCGTGGACTGTACCTACAAAAGAGCCACATGACTGATTGGTATTAAACCACTCACAAACAAGCTCCAGCTTTTGGTTCTCAAACATGCTATCTCATCCCTTGGTCTTTCCTATTGTTACTATAATGCTCTTTGTTCCTTGAGCTGGTTGTGTACCTTCTCCAAGAAGTGTTTGATGAGGCAGAGCAAAACAACTTGCTCATTTCTCTATATCCTCTCATCCTTGTCATGTCTTACTCCCCACCCTCAGTTTCTACATCAAACTATATATTGAGTCTTTCTTCCTCAAATCCTTGGTCCTATGGAATCTCACTGCTTGTAGATTTTGCAGATGTTGACTTACAACAATTTAAATGGAACTTTAACCTCATCAAAACTCACTGGTTGCACTTGGACAGCCTGCAAAAGTCATGGGCATTGTACTCTCTCAGGACATAGCCAGTTATAATTAGAAGCAATACTGGTAGAATGTCTCAGTGAAAACCTCAATAAAATGTAGACATAATAGACCTGACAGTGTTTTGGGACAGAGAAGAGAAATTGTGTACAGTCGTGGAAATCAGCTATCCAGTGGATGTTAACATAAGGCTGAAGACCAATGAAAAAGAAATACTTATGCTAAACTATTGAGAAATCTACAGTTACTCTACTCAGATTACATGTTCAGGTTTATACCTGTAATTATTGGAGCACTGGAATATATAACATACAGCCTAAGTACCAATCTTGAGAAATTAGGCTTCTCAAAACCAGTGAGGAGAAAGCTGATTTGAAGCCTACAGATCCAAGCCATCACTGGAACTGTAAAAATTTGTAAAACTTTCCAGAAGTTTAACATTTAAGTATATATGTGCATGTCTAGATATGCAACTATATGCACGAAAATGCATAAAACAAGACATACAAACTTGCACATGCACTGACTTCAAATATTGCACACATACACAGATACCTGCTAAAATACCCTGAGAACCTTGGAGCTAGGTTAGAAACTGGCTCTTTCTCTATTGGCAAGAAATCTTGAAATAAAACTGCATTATAGCATACATACATATCCAAGGCTTTTTAACCCAATATTCAACACGTTATTTATAGCTTTATCTACTACATGCCCCATTGTTAAAAATAATTTACTTTATATCTCTCAAACGTTTCTAAAATCTTATGACGTAAACACATGTATATGTGCACAAGCATGTAGCACGTGCATATGCACACACACAATCAGAGACCCTGCCCCAACACACATGCTGGAAGTCAACTCACAACTGAGTAAGACCATTTCCCACACTCAGTAAGCCCATGCAAATGTTCTGGTAGTCCAAGAAGTTTCTCTGTGTGAATTTGTTTTGAGTAGATAAAGTGTTGCGCAGAACTGAACCCACTTTTCAACACAATATGTTATAAAAGCAGAAGTACAGTCGAGGTTGAGACGATCAGAAACCAACTCCACTTCAAGTTTTTTTTTTATACAAGTTTACCTTCTAGAAGGAAGTTCTAACAAGAACTAGGGATCCTTCACTCCCAGTGGTTCACATGGGACCCTGGCAGATACTACTACTCTGGGATAGAGTAGACCTGGCAGCAATAGTGAGTAAGAGGTGGTTCCACATTCCTCAAATTCCTGGATCACCCATACCAGTGTCCCACTACCAGATGCAAATTAAAAGCATACTCAGGACACACACACATGCATGCACACACACATGCATACATATATATATGTATGTATGTATGCAGTTGGAGGACTGCATTAAGCTCCAATGTCTGCTTTGGCATGGTTTATACAGCTGGATGCCTTTCTTAATGCCAACTGTTTTACAGAACTTACCCTGTGCCTTTTCTTGTGGTTCCAGCTTTCGTGAGGTCTAATACAAGACTAAGGGCTCATAGTAACTCCTACAAAGGAAGAATTAAAGAAAGAGGGTGCAGAAGGTAAAGTATAATGAGAACTGATTTGTAGTTGTGAGATGGTGGTAGTGGAATGAATAACAAAGTAGGTACTATTGGGGAAGGGAGTATTGGATGGACAGGAGAAAGGTAAGAGAAAGGAATTATGTCAAGGGTGAGTGAGAAAAGGAGGGAAAAAGTAGTAATGTATTAAGGTGGGTTGTGTAGGGTAGGGTCCAGGACTCTTCCGCTGCCACTTCCACAGCATTATAAGGGTGAGTATGGATGCAAGTATGAGAGAAGGGGGACATTAAAGGGAGAAATAGGTGTGAGTGGTGCGGAATCTGGAGAGTGTCATTGAAAGAATGCATGTGGATTGTACAGGGGAAGGCTAGATAGGGAGAAAGAGGAAAGGGAATGCTGTGGGGGAAAGGACAATGACAGAAAATAAGGCAAAGGATTAGGGGGCAGTAATGAGGGGAAGAGAAGCTGGAGGGTACCAACACACACACACACACACACACACACACACACACCACACATATGCATACATACATATACCTCCTGACTTTTTATGGTACACACACACACATACACATATATGTCTGTATCTGTGTGTGTGTGTATATTCACACTTATACATAGATATATGATATATACATACATGCATATATATATCTATGTATGTGTGTAATGTACAAAAATATGTCATACATATATGTGTACATAGTATAAAAATGTACAGAACTATATTACACACACACATACATATTTATATTATATCACTGTATCTATCTTTATATATGTATATGTGCGAGTATTTTATATATATATATATATATATATATATATATATATGGCACATAAAAGACACCATTTCGAGCGTGGCCGTTTTCGTGCGGGTGACACGTAAAAGCACCCACTACACTCTCTGAGTGGTTGGCGTTAGGAAGGGCATCCAGCTGTAGAAACTCTGCCAAATCAGACTGGAGCCTGGTGTTGCCATCCGGTTTCACCAGTCCTCAGTCAAATCGTCCAACCCATGCTAGCATGGAAAGCGGACGTTAAACGATGATGATGATATA
>NC_068983.1:150266590-150283572 GCF_001194135.2 Octopus bimaculoides | reverse complement strand
ATATATATATATATATATATATATATATATATATATATATATATACAATATATGCATGTATACACGCACAGACACATTAGTATTCAAAACTGAATCCAAGTGCTTATTAGCATCCATAATCTTAGATTGTGTAACATAACGCGTTAACAAATTAGGTCTAACCAGTCGCAAGTCTCGACACAGATCTCGTTCGATAACGATCTTTTGCGAGAGTTTCAAGGACGATACGAAAAGCTGGACGCTTTGCGAACCCGTGGCGAAAATCCCCCTTCCCTGTCGTAAAAGTCCGTAATTTTTTTAGCATTTTGTCTTTATTATACACTTGCCTCCTCTTCGAATTATTATTATCATTTATCATTGGAATATTCCTGAATTATGTTGTAAAAGCCGGATGGAAATATTAATGCGTTATATTGTTCTACTACGGAGCGTCTAGGTGAGTTTCAAAATTAAGCGGGTCGAGCCTTACGAATTATTTCATACTCGGATAAATCATTTATATCATCTTCCCAATATACCTGCAATCTACCTACCAATCAATTAACCTACCTAAGGATGTGTCTGGCCTCTTGGTGGAGGCCATGCTATTATTATTATAAGTTTACTAAGGTCCCTCCTATGTAAGAACCGAGAAATTTTTAGTTTCTTATGGTCGGTCGGACCTTAACGTGTTCTGGTAATTAAAAAAAAATAATAAATAAAAAAAAATATCGTAAACACGTAGAAATTGTTTAAAGCCATGACCTCAAAAGTCCTGGACATGGTCGACCCATTCACGAGTAAAGCGACCATCAAATCGAAAAGGCAGAAACGATCTCAGGGATCGTCGCATTACAGAACTAAAAATGCCCCCGAACTGCAAGCTTTACCTCATCTAAAGGGTAAGTATTACTTTTATCTACATTTCTCACTGCTTATCATTGCGTTATGTTATAATATATATATATATATATTTATTTATTTATATGTATGTATGTATGTCTTCTACCCCTTCCCCGTGTTTATATATATACACACATATAAAATTTGCTCTTCAGGTTTTCTTATTTTCTACCATATTGTTTTGTTCCTCTTCCATTCTTCACAATCGTAATTCCGCCTGTTATTTATATTCGCTTTCTCATTTCTTCTTTTTCTACATCTTGAATCTGTTCATATATATATATATATATATATATATACACATACATACTCACACATTCCGAATCGAGACTAATTATTACTTCAAACGAAATACGTAACCTAAAAAAAAAAAAAAAGCTAGTAACGAACAGACACATGAGTAATATATATATATATATATATATATATATATATATATATATATATATATACACACACACACACGTACATACACTCACACACAACTTTATACAACGACCTACTTTTCATTCTCTATATTTATATGCATTTATAGAATATATGCTGTGTGTGTTATTTAAATACTATTTAACTAGAGAAAGCACATTCAGTGAGGGAGAGGTTGCTTGCTGTCAAGTTGATTGTGAAAGAGCGTTCCGTTGGCTTGTGTGCAGTAACAAAATGTTCATGAGGTGGTGAGCAGCTGTTGAGTATTTTGGAGTGTGTGAGCAGGGCGATGATAATCTGAGGGAGAAAATAGCTGAAACGAAATCATAATGGCTTTCTGATGTAAGCATGTAAGGAGACTATAGTGGGTAGTGATGTTCATTCGTTTTTCAAGGGCATTAGCTGCCTACGTGAAACGAAGCATTTTCAATTGGTAATGGAAACCAGGTCGACAAGAACTTAACGTTACACTACAGTGCCCGATGCACACCCGCACAACTCACTCGCTAATCAACCATGATAATGATTTCTTTCGATTAGGTTTGTTATTAGATTGATGAAGAAGGGAGTAAAAGTCGTTTGAATTCCTGTACATTAATTACGGGTATATTATTTTATTGATCTCGGACGAGTGAAATTTGAATTCAACAAGATACAGCAAGGCAAGGCAATATCCTACGTTCCTCTGTTTCGGCCACCACCACTGTCACCATAATACCACTACTACTAATAATAATGGATACACATTTGTTCTCTATCTCTGAAACAAATCTCTTACCTCACTCTTTCATAATCTCTTTCACTCCAGGATTTAAAAGATGTTTGTGGGATGGCTGGTATGCGATTCTTGGATATTTGTAACATTAGCTAGAGGTTATTATTATTTTTTGTGTGTGGTGGAGTTGTGTTGGTAGCTGATGGAGCTCTGACGGCGAACGATGTTTTATTATTCGTAGTATAACCAAGCTGTTTGGTTCTGAACCATCTGAAATTTGTCAGTCTCACCCGTGTTCCTTGTACTGGTCAGTAATTTATTATAGCAGTTTCCTTCTGACCAGACAAAAAAAAAACCATCTTTTTTCTTAAAATAGAATTTCTAAGCGCAAAAATAACTGTCGCTTTAATCTACACTGTATATATTTTTATTTTAACGATTCGATGCCGACAGGATAAACGTTTAAGTGAACTTGCCGTGGGATTGGAACTCGTACTTTAGATACCAAATAACTACCGTCCTATTCTGAGACATCTTTGTTGCATCGTTCTTACATTGATTTATATAGACCACAAAATTGCAAATTTATAATGAAAAGTGGGGAGCACAGAGTGTGTGTGGTTTCCATGTCTTTTCTCAAAAGCGTTTGTAGCTTATGTATAGTAAAGTAAACTGACTCCAAACTAGAATAGAAACAATGATGTTCTCTCGGGATCTTACCTATTTCTTATGTAACAAAAAGAAAAAAAAAACCCTCTAAAAACTTTGGATATATTGGGGAGGGCCAATACGATCTAATGTTCACGTGTTTAAGGTATTCTATAATAACGATGCTGAGTTGGTGGAGGGAGGAACTCACTCATAAGAGGAGTATGGTAAATGCAGTGCATTACGGGTATTTGTCTCTTTACATAAATATGCTGTTTGATTTTTTTTTAGTGGAAGTGTTATGGGTATTTGGGACATTGATGCTTTCTCCACAATTTGCGCATGTGAAACGAAATGGTTTCCCACTGAGAATTGCTTCAGTATTCACATATTCAACTTAATGAAGAAGTTTAAGTTGAAATAATTAAAGTTTTAAAATATCGCAGTGAACACGAAAAATATAAGAATTGAGCAATTTTCGTATCTATATCCGTCAAATATTTAATGAATTGTATTATGAGAATTTTTATTCTTGAATGTGACATCTACGTGTGCACCAACCAGCATACAAGACTATAAGCAGACATCGTAAATTACATGTTTACTCAACTTTATCGTTTGGTGTACTGTTGTACATTATTAAACAATTTACTAACATGCTTCTCTTTATATACGCATTCAAAGGCACTTGGAATGCATTTCTGACCCGGTTTCGATTTCTTGAATGTAACCATTTAACTTAGCTTGCGTCACTTACACTCGAAAAGTATATGCGAGACAGCACGTTTGCATTAGAAACCTACTCTTGGGTCTATTAAACTAGTTTGTTTTTAACGATTGTGTCGCCATGGATTTACGAGGGGCGGGGGAAAATGAAATATTGGGCACGTGTTTCTTTTACGTATCCAATGGTATTTTGATAAGGTTTTTAGCAGGAGTTATTTCTCTTTACTTCCGTCGTTTTAGCCTTCAGTGATGTGTGGATGGTGAAACGAAGCAGAGGTAGAACTGTTCTATCCACACACACAAGAAGCGCCGGAAGTAAAGAGAAATAAGTTATGATAACCTTGGAATATGAAAAGTTGTAATGGTTCTGCATTTTTTAAAAGGCAGTAACAGCATATGTGTAGAGGATTGGATTTTATATGGGATAAGAAAGCCTAATGGTTGACTAGCTTCACCTCTGATTTAAAAAAATGCTCTCTGTTGGAATACAGTATGGAGAATTTACATAATCGATAGGGTAGTCAATTTATAACCAGCATAAGAGTTGCTGGTTTTATATTTTGTTACTGCGACATGACCAAGACGCTCATTTCTTAACAACCCAGTTCACCTAGATTAAGTAGGTCCCATTTGGTGGTGCAAGTACATAACTGTAAGCAGCAGCAACATTAAAATTGAATATTTCATTGGCATAACGGAGTGAATTCATCTGTTTTTGTAGGTTTGTTTAGCTTTAGGTTAGCTCGTTATTTATTTTTTAAAATCTAGTTCTCTGTTATGGTAGGGTATGGTTTTGGGAGAAATTAGCTGATATTTCTAACAAGCTGAGCAATGACGTCGATACTTTATTTTAGCTCGTTAAGATGTTGGATTCTACTGGTGTCATTCATCTTTATGCTTATGTGGTTTTCTGTCTTAAGACTTTTCGTACATCAGCTGTGTTTTGAGAAAAAATTCTGTGATAATTGATGACTGAAACAAGTCACTGCCTTGAAGTAAATACATTCCTAGTCTCGTCTAAATCTTTCCTAGAATCGACTAAGCCGTTCATCCATTCTGCTATGTCGTTGAAATAAGTGCCAACTAGGGGTTGATTTTTAATCATAGTAGAATAGATATGGATTCAGTGCTTGGTTATACGAAATGAATAGTTACTTATAAAGAGAGCGGATGTCGCAACAGTTGAGAATTGTAGTTGAAAAATTTGGGAACCTTGGATAATTTTTTTAAGCATTCTGTACTTCGATGGAGAAACAGAACGTAAATAAGACTGTTAAGGGTTATATTTTAATCACCACTCATAGATTGATTACTAAAATCAAACTGCTTTTTTCCGTTAAAAAATTTTTTTTATAATCGTGATGATATTTGGCACTTTATTATGAGCTAAAAAAGCGCAGGTTAGCAAGGCTTATAGCTCTTGTAATTGATCAGTTTTCCTCAGATCGATATTTTTGTTTTTCGTGTGGGCCAGTAAGTAGTTGGATTTTGTTTATATAACACGCACACACCCACCCATTACAACTAAGCTCACCCCGCTATAAATCTGACGGCTCGTGCTCGCTTAGTGTTTGTCTTGAGATGAGCTATCTTTATAAACATTTTGAGTAGCTTTCCCACTCTCCCATAAAAGGACTTCCTCTCACGCTATAAACCAACATATGTGTTTCTCGATCTTCTTGAAAAGGCAGCGATGTTTCCTTCAAATTACATCCTATCATCTTGAAAATTGATACATTGTATTTAGGAGAATACTCGATAAACTGAAGATATGATTGTTGAAACACCTTCGACAATAGTTCTGCTTGGTTGTGGTTGACTCGGTGTTAAAAACAACTACTTTCTTTTCTTTTCTGTTGGATTATCTTTCCCATACAAATCACCGATAGCCTATAATTATTGCATTAGAACGATATTTTCTATTAACGTTATAAATACTGGCCTGTGTAATAAATAACCTAGAATGTTACTTTTTGTTCTTCGATTCTTATTGTTTTAATATCTGATGTACTCTTTGTTGCTTGCCCAGGCTCCGATTAAGCAGACTTATGATCAAAAGCCTTCTAGTCATGCCCACCCATCTCGTATTTTTTTTTCGGGCAGTGAATATCCGGAACCACATTATCCAGTATAACGATTGAGTTTGATTTCGAGGGAGATTTAGCTGCTATTTCTAGCAAATCGGGCGATTGCATACAGAATCCCTCGTTGGTTTATTTCATTGCTTAGTATAGACGTGTTTCTGATATAAAAGCTAACGATCTAATTACAGTTGTATCAAAACAACAAATGATAGAGCAACGGTATTCTTGGTTTGTCCAGATTATCTGACACCGAAGGATTCTGTAGAACAGTAAATTAAGGGGTGGGGATTTAACAATAGGAAAGTTGGGTGGGACATAGAAATACCTCAGTTGGGAGATAGTACACAGTCAGCAAATTCAGAGAAATAAAGAAAGATCGGCTGTAGCGGTAGATCAGCTTGATGTGCTACTATGTAATAGTTTTTAGTTTTATCAGTCAGCAATCTCTATTCTTAACATCTGTTCCTATATTAAGCAATTTCTTATATATTCTGATTGCCTAACATTTTTTTCCCATGTATATCGAGTATATTTATAACAAACGACAGCAAAAATCTGTTAAAGTTAGTATTTTTCGAGATTTCCGTAGCTCCAGCAATATTGTTAAAGAACGAATAACGAACAAAGGATATTTGTGTATAAGACCATCGGCCTTCAGTCTCCTTTTCGGAAGTGTGTTAGGATTTGCTTTTCCCTAACCTTGTTTTTATTTCGAACCAATGTTTGAATGTTCATTCAGTTTCTTTTCTTTCTTTTTTTGGGGGTGGGGCTGGGTGGATGGAAGTTCTGTATTTTCGTTTCCGTATGTCGTTTCGATTTTTATATACTATTGGGTGTGATCTATTCCGTCACTATTTATAGACGAGTCTTAGCAACTATTTTATCTCAGTTTTAAAATTCCGTTTGAGAAAAACTTCATTAATAAAGGCTAAGATAAAATAGTTGTTTAGATTCTTTCAAAATAATGACGAAACTTCAAATGTAGGTCAGAGTAGATTTTTCTACGTAAGGCAATACTATTTTCAGTCTAGTACTTTGGAGAGTAGTGAATCATCCAACTCTAAGTTTGAAAATTGTTCAAGGTATTTTTTATATGAATAACCGAATAACACCACAAAGTAACTGATCATAATGATGTTTGCATTATAATAGTTACAAATTAGATGCAATTAGGAAAAAATTTAAAAAAAAACCCAAAACATTCACCTCATTTGAGTTGGAAACAAGATTTGAAACCGCCATAGTCGATCTGAAGAGATCGAAAGGGAAAAGTTAATTTTGATAATCTTATTCCTTTTTTTTTTTTTGTTTTGTCTCCTTTCCCATCTCTATATTTATTTTTACCTTCATAATTTTAATACAGGAAGTTGTTACTGTATTTAACCAAACGGTCATGATGAAAGTCATTGCAGCTGTAACCAGCTATTTTTTTTTCTCCGCATAGTGTCATGGATTTTTTTTTTTTTTGCTAAAGACAGTAGGGTGAGATTGGAAGATATGACTGTTCTTATCAGTTTGAACAACCATGTAGAGGCATCCTCGTTCACTCATATGCAAGAAGTGTTCAATATATACGAATTAGGTTCCCGAAGAAAACTTAACATTTTTTATGGATTTCAGTACAATTTTGAATAATCAAAACATTAGAACATCTCTCTCTCTCTCTCTCTCTCTCTCTCTCTCTCTCCACATACAAGCTTATGCCACTTTTTGCTTGTTGGTTTTACACACAAGGTCCTTGTACTAAACAAACCAGGTGATAAGGTGAAATTAGCAATCTTTCCTTCCAGTATTGTTTTATAAGTCTGTACTTGAAAAAAATATTGTCACAATTGTAATTATTAAGATATACATAAGTGTATTAAGATATTTAAGCAAAAGAATAATTAGGTTAATAGTTCACTTTACACTTATGCATTCAGAATTGTTCTCTCTCACTTAATTGTTCTTATTTCTACCATCAGTTCAACTCCATATAAGCTTATATTACACTCTTAGTCTTTTTGCATAATTTATTCCATGTTCAATAAACCCCATAATTTTTATGGGTTCTAACCTTTTTTTTCTTCATAAATACTTCACTTACTTTCATAAATACTTCATTTACTTGCAAAACTAAAGACTATTCTGAGATGACATCATCTTTTAACATCTGCTTTCCATGCTGGCATGGGTTGGACAGTTTGACTGAGGACTGGCAAGCCAGGAGGCTGCATCAGGCTCCAATCTGTTCTGGCAAGGTTTCTACAGTTGGACTCCCTTCCTAAAGTCAACCACTCCAAGAGTGTAGTGGATGCTTTTTACTGCTGCTGGCACAGGAGCCAGTCAGGTGGGCCTGGCATCAGCCATGCTCAAATGGTGCTTTTTACGTGCCACCTAGAAATCAAATTGTGACAAAGATGATCCATTCTAAAACTCTTATCCATATTTTGATGTGATTTGTATGTAATGTTCCTTGTGCAAGTTTTCAGCATATAACAGTTTGCATTTCACTTCATTTGTCAACCTCTTGATTATCTAAGCGAGCTCTCAGTATTTGATTTAGGGCTACTATATTTGTTTCCACAGCAATATGATCTTTTCCCTCAACATCATCAAAGCTCTCTCAACCAACTTTTAATTTTTTTTTTTTTACAGCAATATAACATTTCATATGAGATTAACAGAGAAGCTGGGCAAATTCTTACAAATCATATTGCTCCTTCGAGGTATTTTAATAGTAATCATGTGTGATGACTCGCAACTGTTAGTTGTGAATCCTAAATATTTAATCATTTGCACAAATTATCTTGGTAGATGAGATGAATTTTTGAAAAACAAGAAAAAAAAAAAATGGGGGGTAACTTAGGGAAACGGTTTGAGAGAAAAATGGTGTTCCCTAAAATTATTAAAACTTTTTCATGGAGGAATTTAATTTCATTCAACAGTATTACAAGAATTCACACTATCCACATTTAGGTTTATAGCTAAGCTTTCTAAAGTCATATGTTTCACCAAGAGTCTAGGATAGGGCCATTTATGGTAGTATATTTTGAGTGCAGTAATATTTTTTTAACTGTCCGGATGGGAAAAAAATCGCAAAAAGAAAGAAGAAAATTTCTGAAGAGGTTTTAAGGATCAATTCTTTGTTCTGGTTTAATGGCATTAAGCAAATATGTTGGCAATTAGAGTAACATTTCCAGATTTATTATCCTTTCATAACTGATCTATTCTTCTGAAATAAATAGTGGATTTAAGTTCAAACTGATGAACAGTTAATGCAGTTTTATATCTAATTTCTATCAGTGAGATTTCATTAGAAGGTAAATGCACATAATTGATTTTAAAGTTTGGTCATCAGTTTGATTTAGGTCTCCAGAGACAAATAGAATAAGCAACATTTTGAATATAAATTTCAATGAAATAATATGCCAAACTTGAAATAATGTACTAGATTGTAACATCCTCTTCTTAGCAGTTTAATAACCAGACATTCTATTTTCTGTTTCAAAATAGTCCTTATATGTAATATAATTTTATGTTGAAAATTTTAACTGTTTATACTTGTTTGCTCCTTTTAAATATTGTGATGGCACCTGTGCCCAGCGTCGCCTTCCTGGCACTTGCGCTGGTGGCACGTGTAAAGACATTCAAGTGAGATCGTTGCCAGTACCGCTGGACTGGCTCCTGTGCATGTGGCACGTAAAATACATCATTTTGAGTGTGGCCGTTGCCAGTACCACCTGACTGGCCTTCGTTGCCGGTGGCACGTAAAAGCACCCACTACACTCTGGAAGTGGTTGGCATTAGGAAAGGCATCTAGCTGTAGAAACTCTGCCAAATCAGATTGGAGCCTGGTGTAGCCATCTGGTTCACCAGTCCTCTGTCAAATCGTCCAACCCATGCTAGCATGGAAAGCGGACGTTAAACGATGATGATGATGAGCAGTAAGTAAATAGGCTGCAAGTTCATGGGTACATACCATAAAAGCATGTTTGTGTTTTGTTGATTAGAAGCCTGTTATAATGAGAATGGTGTGATCACCTGACCCATCTTGAAGGGTTACTATCTCAGAATAATAATAGTGATTCAGGCCATGATGATGTGTCCAACCTATGCCAGCATGGAAGTAGATGTAAACTGATGATTATGACAATGACATACTCTTACATGAAAATCATTTTCCTCTGAATAAAAAATTTGGTTTGTTGGACTACATTAATTTTCTAAATTCCTAAATTGCAACTCCTTTGGAAATGCAATTGCAGCTATGTGATTAGCATTCATGGTTTCTCTACCTATACTATGAAACTGTCATTTTATTAATTTATTAAAGTAATCTTTGCTAGCTATAAATATAATTACAAGAACACTATTCACATAATTCTAATTCAGATTTTCAGCTCTAAATGCTTTGATGGTAAGGCAACTCCAATATTTGTTTTAGGGTTGTATCATTATGTAAACTTTATTCTCTAGTTCAATTTTTGAATTTTTTAAAGGATGTTATTAAAGCTTACTTTATAAAACGTATTTAATATTTCAAATCATGGATTCAGGCAGATTACAACAACCAAAATGCTGAGGATTCTTGCCTTCTTTGGCACATTTAACATTTGCAATTTTTCTTTTGGCTTTATGGTTCTTATTGTGGTTAAATTGGAAATATATATATGGAGGGTGGAGGGAAGACCCTATCAGTTACAAAAAATTGATTCATTGATACCATATTTAGTTAGGAAATAAATTAGGGGTCTGTGCTCAGGCTTAGTCTGTCAGTAGATATTAAAGTAACTTTGTGAATAACTAGGCACATCAGGACTAAATAGTTTATTGCATTCAACCAAAGATTATCACCCACTGTCACTCTATCACTGTCACATAATTCTGTTTCATTCATTTTAATCCTATTTATAAAATTTCTTTACACAAATTAAATGATTGAAACTAAATACTGGTGTATATTGATCACTCTTGCCATGGATTCAGTGTAAATATTGCATTCCATTTACATTTTATTTATATATTTTTCAAGAATAATTATAAAAGACACCATTTCGAGCGTGGCTGTTTTCGTGCGGGTGACACGTAAAAGCACCCACTACACTCTGAGTGGTTGGCGTTAGGAAGGGCATCCAGCTGTAGAAACTATACCAAATTGGATTGGAGCCTGGTGTTGCCATCCGGTTTCACCAGTCCTCAGTCAAATCGTCCAACCCATGCTAGCATGGAAAGCGGACGTTAAACGACGATGATGATGATGATGATAATGATGATGATGAATTATTTTAATTTAATGTTAATCAAATCGTTGCTGAAAACATTTTAATGAATGCATAAATAAGCTCCCTTGAATTACCTCTCTTGTTGCTGTGGAAACTTTTTCCTCTCAAATGCTTCTCGGTGATTGTAGGTTAGTGTCTACTGTACTCCTATCTGTGCTTATCTTACTGTTCTGTCTTTCTGTTATCATTACACTTGTGATGTTGAATCATCATTTTTAGTTGTCTTCCCTCAGCAGTTAGAAAAAGTTACAACTGAATAAGTTCTTATAAAATGTATTGGATGTTTCAGAAATCTTGAAAATTATAGCATTAAAGGTTTAATTACATCTTTCTCAGAATCAGTAAAGATAATCAAGGGTCATTAAAAAAAAACAAAACATATGTACACTTACTAGATAATTTTCTGAGTTAGTTTCTTTTTAAGATAGCACATCATCATCATCATCGTCGTTGTCGTTTAACGTCTGCTTTCCATGCTAGCATGGGTTGGACGATTTGACTGAGGACTGGTGAAACTAGATGGCTACACCAGGCTCCAAGCTGATTTGGCAGAGTTTCTACGGCTGGATGCCCTTCCTAAAACCAACCACTCCGAGAGTGTAGTGGGTGCTCTTATGTGTCACCCGCACGAAGGCCAGTCAGGCGGTACTGACAACGGCCACACTCAAAATGGTGTATTTTATGTGCCACCCGCACAAGAGCCAGTCCAGGGACACTGGCAATGATCTTGCTCGAAAATCCTAAATGTATTTTAACAATATAAATATTGAATATTATGAAATTTCCTTTGTTTAATACTTTAACGGCTAAGTGTTTGTTCACTATGTTTTCTACATTTGTTATTGTATTCCATTGAAATTATTGGTGAAACAAAGAGAAATGTTTGTGTAGTTTTCTCCAGTTTACCTGTTGTAAACTACTATGAATTTCCAGTGTTTTTGGTTGTTTTAGTGTTTATGTTACATGCCATTCTGTTTTATTTCTTTGTTTCTCTGTTGTAGAGCATATTTATATAAATTCATCCACATAAATCTTATTTTAGTTGCTATATTACAAATCTTCCATTTCTACTTGTTTTCAAGAAATATAATAAAATTGTTCTTGCGTAGCAAACTACAATTGGATTACTTTCTAAAATGCCAACTTTTTTTTCTCAGTTCTCAAAAGAAAAACAAAATTTAATATTTCTCTATTTTCCTTGCATTTAAACAGTTTTTTATCATTATTTTAATGAGTTTTGAAATAAAACTTGTCTTGTTCTTTTAATACTTTTTGTTCTTATTTAATTTTTACTTGTGGTGTATGTTGACATACTATTTTGCTTTTCTTATCTGTTGTTTTTTTTCTGTTGTTTTTTTGTGTGTTTTCTCTCACTATGGTTATTGAAAAGTGAGATGAGACTCATTTGTCCGATATAATTTACTTGGGTTAAACTTAGTGGCTTGATAGGCATCATAGCCATATTTGTTGCATCTCATCATCAACATTTAACCTCTGTTTTCCATACTAGCATAGAACTGGCAAAGCCAGGGGCTGCCCCAGGTTCATAGTCTGTTTTTGGTTTGGTTTCTGCAGTTGGATACCCTTCTTAAAACTAACCACTTTGCAGAGTATACCAAGTGTTTTTTATGTGGCACCATCACCAGTGCTTTTTACGTTGCACCTTGGTTTTAGGGTCTCAGGCTATTTTCTATGCCAGGGGTCTTGTTGCTTGCGATTCCTGATTTGAAACCAAGATCTTCAAAGGAGATATAGACAGCTCTATAGCATTGAGTAGATTGAGATACTGCATAATAATTCCTTTTTATTAGTCTGTTTTGTAAAATTTTTGTTTAGCTTTTTAGTGTCATTGATGATTTCATTCTTTTAAATGAGTACTGTTAAGTGTAAAAAAATTTTTTAATGAGAGGTTTCATAATATAGAACACATGAGATAAGATTTAAAACTCAAATGACATATTAGCAGATCCATTTCATTTATAAAATCATTATCATCATTTACAAATTAATAATTAAAAAAAAAAAATAGTGGATGATTCTTTTTGCAATTAGTAGGTTGTTGACTCTTGTAACAAGATCCAAGATTACAGAATGTTAAAAATTGCATTTTTGAGATTTATATTACAATCATGATCATTTTAGTAAATAGCTTTAAAATTGTTGTTTATCATTCATTGTTTAGATGTTCATTTTTCAATGCTTGCATGGGTTAGACAGTATTAATTGAAACAGATTTTCTATGATAGATTCCCTTTCTGTTGCCAATCCTTGCCTGTTTCCTAGCAAGGTACCCCCCACCACCACTTTCCTGGCTGCATATTTTACCACAGAAGGTTGGAAATGAACAACACAACTTGTAAAATGGTGACTCTTGTTTATATCATGTGATGTTGAACAAGGAGACACAAATATTCTTATGCACATATATGCATATATACATGACATAGGATGGGCTTCTTTCAGTTTCCATTTATGAAATTTACTCAATGTTTTGGTTGGCTTTGGTTTGTACTAGACACTTACCCAGAGTGCACACACTGGGACTGAACTCAAAACCTTGTGGTTGGGAAGTGAATTTCTTAACCATACAGCCATGCCTTAGTAATTTATGTAAAGATGTTTAGTCTGTTGTCAGTGGTTTTACTTGATTTTGTTACCAGGAAATATGGGATAAGATTCTTCAAACCTGGTTTTCTGATATCAGTTTCATTTTGCAATAGTAGTAGTAGTAATAATGACAATGATTATGATAATATGAAAAGTTGGATATTGTTGGCTCTTTCTATTGATTTTGGCTAGTAGTTACTCTAAATGTTTTTAATACAAAGTTGCTTACTTCAGTCTGGTATTTGACAGATTAGCTCATTAAGTCCCAAGATACAAACTGGGATTACACTTTGCTTTGCAAGGTCTGTGCTAAAGAAGCAGGTTCACTCATTGGCCTATGTTGATGGTTGACTGCTTAATACCAACTTAGGTTGTCTCAAATATTTAGCCATAATCTAGGATAATGTCATTAACTTCACTAAGTTGTATATTCAGATTTTGAACACTTGAATTTATTAAAGCATTGAAGTAATTTACTTTGATATCCTACTTCCTAACCTAATAGAAGCTACTGTAGACATTATGAAACCCTGTGTTTGTGAATGAATGCTAAAAAATTAAAAAAAAAAAAAAAAGTGGCATACTTGATGTAGTTTTATATATACAATTATTGAATTGGTATTACTTTGACATTTTCTATTTTGTATGTGAATTTCAGCAACTGTTCATTACTTTTCCATTGATTTTACTGAATCCTGTTGAAGCTTCAACATGAAAACAAATTGACTATCTAATCATGAAGCATTTGGTTAGTGTTGATGGTAAAGCTGTGCCATGTAAATGTTAGTTGTATAAATATTTTTCTGACAGTGGAAATACCTAAGAATTTAAGCATTTTGTGGTTCATTGGCATCTGTTCATCCTTTATCAAATTATACGAGAGCTTTCAAAATATTGTTATACTATTATAGTTCATTTAGGAGTAAATAAGTTTAAATACTTGTATATTAAGTGACACAGAAACACAAGATTTGTTCAAATATGTTATTCTTTTCCTTGCTATACAGTTTCTAGTTATGATCTAATTATCATTGGGTGCCACTATCTTTCATAACTGAATGACATCATCGCAGCATGGATATGTTATCATGAACATAATATTATGCATAAAAAGTACCCCCCCCCTCCTGAAACTTGCTATGTTAATCTAAATCGATACTTCCCAACAATGATTGACCATGCACATTCAGATTACATTCAAAATGTAAACCTGTTAGAGTACAAAAATCGTTCTTTACTGAAACATTTTACTCTTATTGATCAGACATTAGTTACAGAATTCTTTTAATTGAGCTTTTAACTCTGTTTATTCCAGTGTTTTAGAGCTATAGTTTAAGCTTCAATTAAAAACAATAGCTTGTATTTCCCTGTTGATATGATTTTGTCTGCATTTAGATTTCTTCTTTCTGAAACTTTGTAGTAGGTATTAATTCTTTAATTTGGATTTACAAACTAACTGTAAGATCATGTTTCCTGATAAGAAATGCTGAGTTTTATATCATTTTTAACTTTATTTTGTATCACAACTGTTTTTGATTCAGGTTTCTAACAGGTCAGTCATTAATTTACTACATTTCTGATGGTGAAAATGATGAGCATTTGTAACTCAGTGCAGAACAAATATCACAAGAAGCCCAGTTTGAATAGCACTGCTTTTTCAGTTTTCTCGCTAGTGCATATGCACACACACACATACCTTGTTTACCAGATTCCACTCACAAGGTAGTGGTCAGCCTTTGGTTATGGTAGAAGACAAGTGTTACACAGTGGGATTGATTCCTGGACCACATGGTTGAGAAGTGAACTTAACCACACAGCATGTCTGCATCCGTTCATCTAGATTGATGAATTCCTTTTAATTAACCTTATATATTATTAGGGGCACACAAACGAGCTGGAAAAGTAGCTGAGAATCAAATCTTGATTGCTATTGTAGAAGTTTGGGTGCAGGCTGATGGAGGTAACAATGATTGACCATGCACATTCAGATTACATTCAAAATGTAAACCTGTTAGAGTACAAAAATCGTTCTTTACTGAAACATTTTACTCTTATTGATCAGACATTAGTTACAGAATTCTTTTAATTGAGCTTTTAACTCTGTTTATTCCAGTGTTTTAGAGCTATAGTTTGGTGCAGGCTGATGGAGGTAACAAGAAATAACGTGTGAATGAGATAGATCAAACAAGACTTATATGGAGAAGTTGTTAAGTCAGATTTAAGGATATTGGCCTTCTTATTGATATGTCTGAAGCATATGAAGAGATACTTTGTTATTGTACAGTAATACATCTAACCCCCACTGCATTGGTAAGTGGGTGGGTGAACCAACATAAAAGCATTGAAATTTAGTAGTTATAAATTAAATAGATTAGAGCAGGCATGGGCAATCCTTTTGGAGAAGCAGGCTGCATGAGTCATGGCTCATCACTAGGCGGGTCATACTACTAAAAAAACTTCAACGTAATTTTTCATTAGGCATGCACTTCAGAAAGTCTTGTGGGCTGCAGTTTACCCATGACTGGCTTAGAGGAATTAGGTTACTTTATATCTTTTGCTGTTACTGTAAATTTGAAATAATTTTGAGTATATAACTGCACTGTTTGAGTGTATTGTTATACCATTTAAATACATCATACATATATGCTGTATAAAATTTGGAAGTTATTTACTCCATACAGTATCTAAAAACTAAAAGTGCCTCTCAAAATAATCACTGCTTGACTGTACATGAAAATAGTAGGTACAAAGGTTACACCAAAGATATGTAAACTTTGATTATGGGGTTTAGCATGTCATGTCTGTTAAGTTGCATATTAAGTGAACATGACTAACCTTTGAACTTGTAAGTTATGTTTGTCAGAAGATCCTCATTGTACATTCAAAATTTACTAATTACCAGTTGCTTGAATTATTTAGAACAAAAATGCATCTACTCTATCAATTACAAAATGAAAGTAGGTTTGTTTTAGTTAATTGTTGACTCAAATACTCTTTTATTCTGAACAATTTCAGTGCCTATTATAATGAAGTACATAACATTGGCTTAAGTTTGCTAACAGTTTTCTTCCAACACTTCACATCCTGAACTGTTTTCGCTTAATAATAGTAAAGTGTTATCATTCAGTGGCTTCTCTAGAACTGAGACAAGCCATGAAGAAATAGTATTTACTGGTTACTGATCTAACATTCATTTCTATCTGCTTTCATTGTTTCTCAAGCTTACTAATTCATTCTTTATGTAAGCAGCATTTGAATTCCCGTCTAATTTCACTTGAATTGCAGCTACTTTATTTTGTTCATTTAATGAATTACATGATATATTTCTTGAGAGAAAAGCTGAACATTAGAAGCATCAGTTGTGGCATGCAAGAGAGACGATTGCGCTGGTATGGACATGTGGTGAGAATGGATGAGGATAGCTGCGTGAAAAAGTGCCACACCCTAACAGTTGAGGGAACCCGTGGAAGAGGTAGGCCCAGGAAGACCTGGGCTGAGGTGGTGAGGCAAGACCTTCGTACATTGGGCCTCACCGAGGCGATGACTACTGACCGAGACCTTTGGAAATGTGCTGTGCGTGAGAAGACCCGGCAAGCCAAGTAAGATCGTTGCCAGTGCCCCTGGACTGGT
>NC_068983.1:150263516-150266406 GCF_001194135.2 Octopus bimaculoides | reverse complement strand
GGCTTGTGCGGGTGGCACATAAAAGACACCATTTCGAGCGTGGCCGTTTTCGTGCGGGTGACACGTAAAAGCACCCACTACACTCTCTGAGTGGTTAGCGTTAGGAAGGGCATCCAGCTGTAGAAACTCTGCCAAATTAGACTGGAGTCTGGTGTTGCCATCCGGTTTCACCAGTCCTCAGTCAAATCGTCCAACCCATGCTAGCATGGAAAGCGGACGTTAAACGATGATGATGATGATGATGATGATTTCTATGAAGATTTTGCAGGGTTTCTTTCTTCATTGATCAAAACTGTTATATTGTGCATGAAAAGAATGATTGTGACATGGAAACATGGAAATTGTAACAAGTTGAGGCGAATGTTTAAGACTTACTATGAAAGACGAATACACAAAAACTAGTCTGAGGAAATTAATGATTGTTTTTTGGCAAAAATTTTGTAAAATATCTTATCACACATTTTATGAATTTCATAAATGATAACTGAAATTTCAACAAATGGGCAATTAGTATATACAGATTCATGTAACTCATGTATATATCATGAGATGATACACATCTTCATGTTTATTTTTCCACATTGGTTTCCTAGCCTGTAGCTATGATCCCTTTATTATGCATTGTTCTGCTTATACTCTTCTTTCCATATCAATGAAGGTTTGGGTAACTCGAACTGGTAGTAACTTTCCAAGAGAATGAACTCTGTTGTGCACTTTTGACTCCAAGTTGGAGCTGTTTTATTTACATATATAGCAATTATGAAAATAAAAATACTGCAATTCTCATTTTCTTTTAGAAACTCTAGGTATTAGAGATGACATACCTAGGACCGAATATAGAATTTGATGATGATGAATTGATATTTTTTGTGTCTTAGAGAAAAGGTAACAGCCCAGAGAATTAAACTGCAAAATAGTTTCACTTTTACTACTAATGGTATAAGGAATATTTTTATTTCTGGGGCCTTTATGTATAATCGTATAAAGCCATAACTTTTCTTAAAAGTTATCAGAAATAGTGCCTAACTATGCTTTCATTGTATTTAAAGGGTGATGATTAAACCTTTGTCTGAGATGCAAGTTTGCTGGCAACATTCCTAGAGCTGGTATCTATTTTAACTGAGGGAAACTGAGATGGAATTAACAATACTCCAAAATGCAATGAAATGATTACTATATGATTTTAACTTGAGATCTATGTACTGAATGATTCAAATCCTTATCCATTTCACTATTTCACCTGGTTGAGAGTTACAAATGACCAAATGTAGATTCTATTCTCTTATTTGAAATTGAATTACAAAATTTTAGTAGTGTTACTTTAGCTTGTAGTCTATCTCAGAGTAATAGGACTGAAATGAAAGTAAATTAAAATAATGGAAATGATGAAATTCTGAAAAGTACTTGTTCCATTTTACTCTCATTTTAGTTCTACTATAATGAAATATTTTACTATAAGTGAGGTAGACTGCATCCTAAGGTAGCACCACAGAATATTACCAGAATGAGTATCCTTCTAAATGTCAAGCCAAGAATATGTCTTAACATGTTTTACCTTCCATGATGCTGTTGAAAAATTTCTACACAAGTGTCATCTTGACTGTAGTAATTGGTGTCACACTTGTATGTCAAAACAATCTTCTGGATACACTACAAGGGGGTGGTGGTGGTGGTGGTGGTGGGGGTCTTGTCATCAGTGCGGTAACTAATGTTATGCAAGGAAAGCAAAAAGTGAGGTAGCGAGTTCAGGCCTGCATTCCAGTCCTCATGAAGTGTACCAAACTTCTTGTGCCTGAAATGCATTTGATGCTACTGTTGTGTATAGTAGAAAGTATAATTATTCTGTGTAGCAGAAAGCATTTCTGTTTTTTTATTTTAATTATATTTTAGTTCTGCAATAAACTTACATGCTATAGTTGTACAATTTTAATGAGGAACCAAATGACTAAGTATGTATTTATATTTTAAAGGATTAATGTGTGTGTGTATAAATGTGTTACCATTCACTACTTGTTTATGAAATTACAAAATGAAACTTGGGTTAATTAGTCTTCAATTATAACTACTATAGAGCAAAATAACAAGTTAAAGAGGTTTTTTTCAACTTAGAATTATTTATGTGGAATTAAGTAAAGAAAAACGTTTACTTTAATGTGGAAAAGTTCTGATATCATTTGGTGTTTGTGGTTCTTCAAATTTGATTTACTTTAATTTACAGATTATTGCTGATTTTCTGCAATTATTTACCCTTTGAACATGAAAAACTGAATTATCAGCTGCAATATGATTGTACCCAAGATACAAGTGGCCAATTTTGACTACTAATGTCCTAGTTCATAAGCAAATTTCCTAGCAACCTGCTAGCTTTGTTTCATATCACCTACAGCTCTTATTACAAGTGTATGTTTACCTGAATTTTTCTAATTTTTATCAATTTAAATCACCAATGGTCCAGAGGCAGATATCAGCTGGTTAGGTCATAGTACAAGTTTTTAGTGAAAAGAATGAGCATGGTAATAATTATAGTAAGACTAGTGAAAATAATTCTGAACCAAGTGATGTCTGAATGGGCACAGCAGTGCAGTTAGTCACCCTGATTTAATGCCCACCTTACAATGCTTGCATGGGTCAGTCAGAATTTGCTGAGGTAGATTTTCTGTGGCCTGATGCCTTCTTGTCACCTACACTCACTTATTCCCAAACAAGGTAACATTTTCTCATAGCTAGACATCTTTTTCATGAAAGACTTGAAACTGATAACTTTGCTTGTGTGACATTGATGCTCATTTACAATCATCACGTATAGACAAAGGAACGCACAAGCATACTTACGCATATGACTATACTGTATGTGTGTGTATTATATATATATATATATATATATATATAT
>NC_068983.1:150260744-150263416 GCF_001194135.2 Octopus bimaculoides | reverse complement strand
CCGAGTGTGTAGTGGGTGCTTTTACGTGCCACCGGCACGAGGGCCAGTCAGGTGCTGCTGGCAACGGCCACGCTCAAATGGTGTTTTTTTACATGCCACCTGCACAGGAGCCAGTCCAGTGGCACTGGCAATGACCTCGCTCGAATGTTGTTTTGCATGTGCCACCGGCACAAGTGTCAGTAAGGCGACGCTGGTAACGATCACGCTTGAATAGTGCTTCTTACATGCCACCGGCATGGGAGCCAGTCAGTGGCCCTGGCAACAGTGCCGCTCGGATGGTGCTGTTAGTGCTCCACTGGCACGGATGCCAGTCATGCAGTGCTGTCATTGACTTTGATTTCGATTTCACTTGCCTCAACAGGTCTTCGCAAGCAGAGTTTAATGTCCAATGAAGGAAAGGTACACATAAGTGGGCTGGTTACACCACAGGTTATGGTCTCACTTGGCTTGCAGAAAGTAAGAAATCACAAAGTACTCAACCTAGCTTCTCTTTATTCAGAGATGACTTATGGAATTTGATTTTGGTTGAGAATGTGTACCAGACTGGAAGTGTATTGCAAAGAACTTTTGTGGAAAAATTCTTTCATTGGAAGAACTGAAAGCATTCTTTGGACATATAGCAACAATAGAACTCCTTCTGTATGCAAATGATAGGTATGAATATTATTGGTGATTCAAAGACTTGCGAATTTGTGAAATCCCAGGGTTTGAAAACACCATACCCAAGGACCAGTTTCTCACAGAAAAGAGCAATAATTTCCACAAAACATGTCTAATGTTCATCTTAAAAAAAATTCAAGCATTTCTGTGAATAAATATTTGATGAGAATGAATAAATATTACTCAAATAATCAAAACAATTCTACTGTCTGACTCTGAAAGTGGTTATATTTGAAACATTTAAAAAAAAATTGGTTCAGGAGGTTACATAGTGTTCAGGAGATTGGTTGTGAAAAGGTTAAGAAGCTTAATTATGGAGTTAGAGGTATTGACTAGAGCTTCCAGTGTTCATCAGTGCAGTATGTCACTAACTCATTTTGGCAATGTTAGTATTTGAACCACCCATGTCAGGCCCAAATATACTACTTTGTTTTATGATTAAACCAGTCAGATCTGACCTCTCACACTTATCCCATAATGTCATTCTAAAAATTAACAACCACATCATCGAAATCTTGAAGCTTTGAGATAATACCTGATTAATTTAAAACCATGCGAGTAAATAAACATTGCGTTTGTCAGAGTAATCTGAATGCTGAAGGGTTAAAGTCTTGTTTATGGCATCTTCTCAATGAGCTCTTTTTCTTCTTTCACAGTATCTCATTAAACTTTTGAAGCTTGTTTTATACATCCACACAAGCACAGTTGGTCTTTTTTCAGTTGCTGCTTAAATACTTTTGATTGTCACTGGTTTCTACAGCTGCTATAGCTTCCTTTTTTTTTTTTTTATATATATATAAGGCACTAAATATTTAAAATTCATTCTTCTTCAATAAGCCAACTTAATTTCTTTTTAATTTATTTAATTTTTTTTTTTTTTTTTTTTTTTTTTTTTTGTAAAGTAACTATTCTTTTATTCTTTTACCTGTTTTATGCTGGGGCACCGCCTTGAATTTTAGTCAAACTAATTGGCCCCAGGTACTTTCTGCATTTCTTACTTGGGCCTGGTAGTTCCAGTTTAGCAGACTCACTAGTAGCTGTCACAATGTCAAACAGTTAGAAAGTTTTCAAGCTTTTGTAACTACTTAAATGACTCCCTAATTTACTGTGATGCTTATGGTCACTCAGGATGTTTTTATAATTATTATAGCCTTCAACTGTCCACGACTGATTAGCTTTTGGTTGAAACAACAAACGTGGCTAGCAGTAGAGTTTCTCTGTGATGCTACTTGCACAAAACCAATAAATCTGTTCATATCATTTTATCTGGAATGTTTGAGTTCCACCTTTAGTTTTCAATGAAGGAGTTGGCCTACTTGCTTGAAGAATTTCATGTTTTTCTGCAGTATTTCTAGCCCCAAATAGCTTCTAGGGTAAAAATAAGGCAACCATCCAAAACAACTGATCTTTACACACAGATGCACAGAATAACCACAGTCAAATAATGAAAGCGGAGTGCACAACAAACACCAGCAATCTGACTGTTGCTGTACTCTTGATAAGAAATGTCGGTTAGTCCTTTACACCTACCAGGCTTGTTCGTATTAGCCTGAGTTGCTGGATAATTTTTTGTTTCTTTAAGAATATTGTAGAACAGAAACTTTTCATAGATTGGAATTTAAATCCTAATCTCTATAGAAATTTATTGTTTCAAGAAAACATTGAATTTGAATTACTTTTAATTTTTACGATTATAGATAACAATTAGGGCTGTAACTTCTGAGCTTGAGTCAGGTGCATGTGAATGATGTCGAGAGAATGTCTGCTATGAATGATATTTTTTGACACAGGACACCTAAGACAACTGCCAGACACCGAATGAAAATAAATGAACTGTGGACCAGGCTCAATAAAAGGACCCTGAATTATTGGCTGCAATTACATACTTGAAGTCAGTGTTGGCAGAAATGGAATCAGCTTGTAAATACACATTCACTTTACTAAAGTTATACTCAGGCTAAGCCCGAGTACCAGAGTCACCACTAATATATATATATATATATATATATATA
>NC_068983.1:150252559-150260627 GCF_001194135.2 Octopus bimaculoides | reverse complement strand
TATATGTATATATATATATATATATATATATTTGACGGGCTTCTTTCAGTTTCCATCTACCAAATCCACTCACAAGTCTTTGGTTGGCCAGAGACTACAGAAGACATTTGCCCAAGATACCACACAGTGGGACTAAATCCAGGACCATGTGGTTAGGAAACAAACTTCTTACCACACAACCTGTCTTTTTGATTGGTGAATCCTTTTAAGTTCGTGGCTCTGCTTTAGCCGGCTTCTGAGACAGTAGTCAAATGAAATTTTTAATGAACGTGTCTTGATTTCTTTCTGTCTTTTAAAATATGCTGCCATGTAACTAATTTTTAAACAGTTGAGAACATTTTTTATGGATCTCTTTATTTCTATTGGTCAAATGACTTTTAATACCCTGAGAAGAAATTCTTTGTTGCTAGTGCAGGTCATATTCCTCAATTTACTTTCTCTTCAAATTCTAGCCATCATGCTTTCACTAACTTTACGTCAGTAACAAAGTGAACCATTTATGCAGTTCATGATGTTTAATCTTTAGCTATTCTAGCAGTAAGCTGCTGTAAATGCTTATAGTACACTTCTAACAATTTGATTCTGTATTAGTGCACAAATTTCATCTTCATTTTACTTAAGCTATTTAAAAAGCAGGTCAATCTTACATTAAAAGCAACTCATTTTAAGTCAAGTCAACAATCTTGCTTTCCTCCATCCTGCTATATTTGAAATGTATTTTGGTTCTTTTCAATCCTATCATCTGTTGTTTAATACTCCCCTATCCACTTTTAAATAGTTGCTTGTTGATAGCGACAATGTTATCCATTCTTTTAGTTGCTTTGAACTATTGTAGTTCTAGTCATGGTTTTAGAATTAATACTTCTGGTTAGTGTGACATTGAATTGTAGTAGTAAAATTCCTGGCAAACTGAGTGTTGTCTAACATTCATTAAGATTTTAACCTGTGTCAAAAACATTATGTTGGAATAAGTATGTCTTAATTTCTTGAATTTAAATGAGTTTTTTTTTTTTTTTTTTTTGACTAGAATTTTGTGTCTAAGAAGTTCATAAAATGCGAGTTTAAGTTGGTTGAGAAAGATAAAGAACAGTGGTGGTGGGAGCTACTGTGGTGAACATAAATCACATTATGCAAATAATTGGGTGTTGGCTCTATCTGATTAACAAGTTTTATACTAGTGAAAAGAGGTTGTTTAATCCCTAAAGTCAGGCCTATTTGAGTAGAATTATGATCAAAGGCATTCCATCTGTGACTATCTTGTCTCTTTGAAATTGAGGACTTTTTCTCCCCCAGCTTATCTTTTATGTAGAAATAAAATTCCAGTCAGTGTCTGTATTTATGAGATTGATTTTGTCCAAATCAGTATTAGTACATATAAACATCTAGATAAAGTTTTCAATAATATATTAAATTTAGAAATTCTGTAATCTAATTATAAATCCTTTCAAAAAAGAAAACCAGTTAAAGATACAATGGCAATGTCATTGATCATGCTTTGATGGTTTTTTAAAGTTTGTTCATTGGTTTTCATTGTGATTATTCAATTTGATATTATTTATAATCAGACTACATACATAGAAACGAGAGCTATAGTTGGCAAAGTTATGATATCAGCTTTCTAACTAAAATATTGTATACTTGATAAGTGATTAATTTATTTAGTGTTGATTTCATATCTTTCTGTAACAGGAGCTGAAGAGATGTGATCCTGGCTAGGTTTTTCTTTGCTACTTGATCCTATAAAATGCCAAGATACATTTTAGACATCTTATTTACTATATTTAGGCATTGGCATGGCTGTGTGATTAAGTTCACCTTGCAGCTATGTGGTTTTGGGTTTGATTCTATATCACATCTTGGGTAAGAGTCTTCTAAAATTGCCTCAAGTCAACTAATGTTATGTGAGTGAAATTTGGCTGATGGAAGCTGTACAGAAGCCTGTCATGTGTGTATATATATATATATCTATATATGTATGTACATACACACTTAGAGTAAATAGCTATTTAAATTCATCATTAGCTAGAATTTACTTGTAATAGCTAGATTTATTGTCTGGTGAGTGGTCAACAAAGCAGCAGACATTTCAAGGCAGTCTCCTTTTCTGTAGAAAAGGCTATCTTGGGATTTATATTACATGCTGTGTTGTGTATGGATAAGGACAACTGCATAAAGAAGTGCCAATCTCTAATTGTGGAGGGAACCTGTGGAAGAGGTAGACTAAGGAAACATGGGACGAAGTGGTGAGAAATGATCTTCAGATGTTGAACTTCACAGAAGAAATGACAACGAACCAAGACTTTTGGCAATTTGCTGTGTTTGAGAAGACCCATCAAGCTAAGTAAAATTGTGGCCATCCATACATACAGGCATGCCATTTATGGCCATAGACCCCTTGCCATGCACATACACAATATGCCCTCTGTCAAAACTCCCCTCCAGCCCATCTTCCCAATACCCCCTCTTCCCATCAACCATGATCATCACCTGCTGCAAGCCCCTCCATTCTCCTCTATAATTAGACACATATCTTTGTCTATTATTACTCGAACCTCTCAGCTGGCACTCAGCAGTGAGGTCTTTGTCCTGCAAGTTACTTGGTGATCCTGCTGGTGTTGGTGCCATGTAAAAAGCACCCAGTACATTCTGTAAAGTGGTTAGCATTAGGAAGGGCATCCTGTCATAGGAACCATTCCAAAACAAACAATGGAGCCTGGTGCAGCTTTCTGGTTTGCCAGCTCCTGTTAAAACATCCAATCCATGCCAGCATAGAAGATGGATGTTAGTAGTGTATTTATGTTGAAACATACTGCCTTTGCTTCAAATAATTTTATAAATGACAATCTAATGAATAGTTTTGTCATTATTCATCTGATATTTGGAACATAAATTAACAGGAAACTTTGACGGAAGATCTTAATTTAGATCACTTTAAAACAGGAAGTCTCAGGTGAGTAAATTATCAAAAAGGTTAATTATATAATCTTGCCTCCAACAAAAGCAAATTAGTCTCGTCTTCATTACAAGTAAGTTTTACTTACCTGTAATGACTTGACTAATTTTGCCCTACATAATGCTTGTGTGAGTTGAACAGTGTACACTACACACTTTTGAACATGTGCAGACTTATGCATACATTTAAGAAAAACCTTTTCATTTGGTGGACATGGCTTCATTTGTTAATATTCTGCAATATATTATCTTTCATCAAACTATCTTTTCTGACTTTTATACTGTTGTTACTATAGTGCTTGCTCTTCTAAACTCTCCAGTTTTATGGCAGCTCTACCTATATTTCTTGACCTTTTATTATATGTAAGTGACTAGACTCTACTCAATCAGGAATTTTACTCCAATGCTCTCTTTCTATTGGTATTCCATAATAATGCGAAACAAAAATATTAACTACATTCATTTCACCTACTTAGAATTTACCATTAATTTAAGAGAGCTTAAATGTTTGTGCACTATCCTAGCTTTTGAGATGAATAAATTCTAAGAAAATTAGTTTGAAAATAAAAACTTCTTTGCTAACCTTGATCATAATGTTCATTCATTTACTTATTTAGATAACTTCAGTACTTCATTTTGTGAACATTAAAATTCATTTGTAAAATATTGTGTAAAATTTAGGACATTCTAAAGTATAAAGTTTTTTTTATGTTGCAAGCTGTGCTTCAGAATATGTGAAACTATAAATTTGCCTATTTTGTGTCGGAGGAAGAGCCATTTAATTGCTGAAATTAAATTCATAGTCACCAGTTATTTTTAAAATCTACCATCAAAAGCACCATTGGTACTGCAGTCAGTATATTTCAATAATCAATTCTACACATGGATTTATTAGTGTCAAAACTTCAGTTTTATTTTCATAGTCATTGCTTGCTGCATACAAATGTAGATTTTCTCTTACTTTATTACTCATCACCAAAGCATATTGTTAGCTATGTCTGTGTGATATTATTTCCACCACACTCTAATAATAATAATTATTTCTAATTATGTCTTAGTTCAACTATACTCAAACTGTTTTATAGATTTATAGTCTAGAATCATTTTATTTTCAGATTTTCTTTCTAGATATTACAGGTATTATGTGCTCATTGTCATGTGTATTACAACTGCTAAAACACACCTTTATATAACACTATGTATGTTGAGATTTCAACAAACTCTTAATCTGGAATTCTCATTAAAGAGATGCATCAATTTCTCTCTATTTTTAAATTCTCTTGTAGTCTTGTTTCATTTTTTAATGTGTTCTGCTATTTATAGAATAAGTTAGTCAATATACCTTGCTTGGGAGAATGGCTTCTTTGAGACATTTTATATCTACTATATATATATATATATATATATATATATATGTGTGTATTCACTTTAGATGAATAAATGAAGAATGGCTTCTTTGAGACATTTTATATATCACTTCAGCTGAATAAAGGCTTATCAAGCTTGCACAACTGTAACTAAATCACTTAAATTTTTTTAAACTACCTTCTATATACTATTTTAGTATGATTCTAGAAATAAAAATTTTGATTTGTGTTGTATGTTGTACTGATTTTGAGATAAGTTAGAAATCTAGAAACAGTCTGGTATCAAAAACATTTTAAGGGTATTTAAAGGCTTGTTTCTTTCATCAGAAAGCAACCATTTTGTGAACATGTGAGAAGTAGTTTGGGTAGAAATCCAGTAATGAATTTTCAGCACCAACAGTGACTGACTGAATAGTATCATTACTGGTAAGCAAATATTCTGGTCTATACAGCACGTTTTACCAAAGTTGTGAATCATTGGCTGCTCTGAGTTCAGATTGTCATGGTAACAACTTGTCTTGTATTTCCAGTTCCATTATCGAAGACTGAGTTTAACCATTTGGTTATATAGAAAAGAGATTTTGATTATTGTGTTTGAGGAGAGTCATTCTGTTTCAATGCCTTATTAATTAATGCACTCACCAGTCGATTTCCACTCATTTACTTATTTTTTAATAAAATTTTTGTTGCTTCTTGCAACCTCTTCAGTAGTCGTTAAGAGTTAATGACTATTGAAGTGGATGCAAGAAGTGACGAAAACTTTAGAAAAAAATAAACAAGTGGAAATAGAACTGGTGAGTGTGTTTATAAGGCATTAAACAGAATGACTCTCCCCGGACGATAACATATGCTTCAATACATGAATTCACATAAAGAATCTTGCAAGAATTTTGATTATTTTGACAAATTAGTATTTTAAAATGAAGTAATTGAGTGGATGTATTTGAAGGATATTGTGGTAGCCTGTATTAAGAGATTTATTACTGATAGCATGATTGGTTTATGTAACAGTAAAATATGATCTAAATAGTTGAGCTAACATGATTGGAAATTTGGGGTCTATTCATAAGGAAGTTATAAATTTATCCTTTCTGGACTGGAGTCTTAATATACAAATGTATATATTGTTTTGTATAAACAACATTTTGAGAAATACATCAATTTATACATGAATTATATGAATTTATGAGTTGATAATTTTATACCCCCCCCCCTTCTTTTGTAAAATACATTTACAATTGTTTCTTTATGATAGTATGGGTGAGTGTCTTCATAAAATGAATCATTTGTTGTTACTGTATAGTTTTATTATAGGACTGGATGAGACAAACAGATGTGTGCTTCCTTAAGGTAGGGTCCAAAGATTATGAGGTTTATATTATTGTGTAAGTCAGATGTCAAAAACCTTGTTTTAATTTGAGTTAGTATATTCCCTGGATGGTTTAATTTCTATTCTACCATTGGAACAGTGTGTCTCTGAGTAGATATTTTTACTGTTCAGTTCACCTAGCAGTCCATGTTGCAATAAGGTAGAGGAGTAGATACATCAACTTCTACATGCACTAAAAGTACTATATAACTTGACTTTTACCATTTTATGTACTTGGTTAAATCTTGTGTCCTATTCAGTGGGTTATTAGAAGTTTTTCTACTTCTTAATGACTTAACTTTTGACATCCAGTTAAACATTTTTGAAGTCAAAAGCTCAGTCCTGTGTAGAAAAGGCCTAAAAAGGACTGTTTATTCTAATGCTTATAGTGTCTTTACTTATGGTCAGATTGTGAAAGTCGGTAGTATTTCAGGAAAAAACATTTTTTTTAATGTACATAGTTCATTTATGCTAAAAATAAAGTTGTGCATGTATATTTGTTAATTAATTGCATAATAATAATAACCAAAAGCAGATTATACTAAAGGAAGGTGATGAAAAGAAAGGGGTTGGTAATAAATTAAATGCAGTTCGTATTATACATACAAACATGACACACACAAAAAAAAAAAGAAAAAATGTTTTTCCTTGACCTTTTTGCAGCTTATTCATTATGAAATTTACAATTAAGCTGTTATTTCCATCCTAGATATACAGAGATTTCATCAACACATGCTGGAACTGCACTTCTGTTCTGCATACAAATTGATTTGTTGGATAATTGAAGCAATAACAACTCAAAAGAAAAAGTTGAACAAAATGCTCAACAGGATTAGCATTGTCCTAAAGGTATTTTTTGGACCAGCAACACATGCAAGCTATTCAGTGACAGACTAGTCTTCAGATAATATTTTGCCCAAGTTACTTTGGGAGATTAGATGAATTGCAGTTGGGTATTTGAAGGATATACAAAAGAAATAGATATGTCATCCTGGATATCCTCTCCAAAGTCTTTTCTGCAGTTAACACATTGATTAAATTGTTGAATAAATCGTCTCTCAAAGAGTTATTAGTGACTGCTTTTTCAAAAAACAGTTTAGATAACAATATGCCAGAAAAAGGAAAAAAAAAACCAACTCATTCAGCAAAAAGTAGGTTGTTTATAATGGACATTACATGATTTAAATACATGGTAGAGGTAAGAATTTGTTTTCTCACTTAGATTAAAGAGTTCATAACTTTCTTTAAAACAAACAAATGTAAACAAGGCTCTTGAATAGCATTTCTGGTCAAATTAGCAACCTGACAATGAGCATTGTTGTGTTGCTTGCTGGTGAATTTACTGAATGTAAAGCTCTACATTGATCATGTGGTTGTTTGCAAGAATTTTGTAGCTGCTTAGTCCTTTCTAATCCCAACAAGACACCATTTTTCATGGCTGGTAATGATGTGGTAAAGAAATCTGTTTATGTCCATGAGTAGTAATCTGGCAGCAATAGAACACTGGAGTTTGTTTCGTTCATTAAGAATGTAAGGCACCTATGCACTAAGTTTTTGGACCTTAGCTATTGTGTGAGGGTAACCGAGCAATGATATCATGAGAGTATTCCATCTGCAGGGCCAGTTCTCTAGTTGACTGACACGGATCCTTATAGGTGGGTTCATTCAGTTGATCCTCATTGAACTGAATGAAATGCAAATTTCACCTCCCCCCTTGAAACACGAAGACTATTTCTGTGCAATCCTTTCAATAATAGCACCTTTTCCATACACAGTGTAAATATCTTGAGTGGCTTTGGCAGCTTTGGAACCTTGATTGAAAGTGAAGAGAAGCAGGTGTTGAAAATGCTCATTTTGTTTTCTACTTGGAACTCCATTGTCATAGCTTTGAAAAGCAAAATTTATTTAAATTTAAAAAATAATGAGAGTTACTGAAGAAGAATAGAGCTACAAAAAAAAAAAATCCATAAAGCTACAATAAAAATATTTTCTGTGTTGATTCAAATAACATTTGAAAGAAGTGAACGAATTTATCTGACTACTCAATACATAAACAGTTCTGGGAATTTTAGCAATTGTATTTATAGGTTACTAGCAGTATAACCCGACCTTGTCCGGGTGTGACTTATTATGCCATCTACGATAAGTCTTGCTAGCTGAAAATCAACTAAAAAAGAAAGCCTTACAACGAAAAAACCCTTATGATGTAAATATGTTCATAATTCAAAAAACGATGAAATTAATAGGGAAAGTCTGAAGGCTGTTTTGCGTAAAATTATTAAGCATACGTAAATTTCATCCGTGTAATTGGCTATAGAAATGCTTGTGCAAAACAACTTTTTGCGCTGCCCTGATTATACATAGCAGGGTAATCCCTTTT
>NC_068983.1:150233065-150251320 GCF_001194135.2 Octopus bimaculoides | reverse complement strand
TTTAATCTATGACGTTGTATGTATCACTTTCTCTCTCTCTTCCTCTCCCTCTTTTACTCTTACTCTCTATATTTTTATATTGAGCACGTGTGTAAGAATGGCGTTCCAGGTAGCAGGGATGAAATATAAAAGTTGCTAGAAACAACAGCCAAATCTCCCTTAAATCACACAAAGTAAACGGAATTAAAAAAATCTAATTACTGCACTGGAAAGTTCAGATCGAGAAAATTCCATTGATGTAAAAATTTTTACGAAAAAGTGGAAAATGTGGATTTCTATAAACATTCAAAAAAGGCTTCACACAAACACACAATTTCAGATTTATATATTAAGATATACGTGTGCATGCATGTGTGTGTATGTGTGTACATACACACACACACACACACACACACAAGTGAGTGCTGAAAAGTTGCTGGCTTTAAAGGTATTGCGAAAGACCTGGTTGGAGGCCCAACCTTCTGAATTCTTTTATAGGGCTTAGAAAAATTGAAGAACTACTGCAATAAATGTGTGAATCTGAGAGGGGAATATGTTAAATAAAATCATAATTAACTGATCACTTGTATTTTCTTTTACTCAAAGCTGGGAACTTTTCAGCACCCCTCATATCTATGTATACATATCTATTAAATAATCATTATTTTAATGTTCACTTGTCTGTGCTTGCATATGTCAAACAGGATTTGCTGAGACAAACTCTTTTTACAGCTTGATGTCTTTCCTGTTGCTAACTCTTATCCGTTTCCAAGCAAAATAATAGTTTTCCTTAGCTAGATTATATTTTTTACCCAAGATTGGAAATGGACACCTTTTATAATAGTTCACCACTATCACAATGTTAAGACAAGGAAACACAAACTCATAGCTTCCCTCACACACAAAAATGCAGATATGTGCTAGCATGGCATTGTGATAAGAAGTTTGCTTATCAAGCACATGGTTTTAGGTTCAGTTCCATTGCTTGGCACTTTAGACAGTGGTCTTCTATTATAACTCTGGACTGACCAAAGCTTTCTGAATGGATTTGGCACAGAAAATGAAAGAAGTTCAGTGTGTACATGCACACATGCACATGCATATACACTTACATACAGCATGTATTATGATAATTGTAAAAGAGTGGCACTGTCATGCAAGCAATGTCCTTTGTTTTCAATCTTTTGTGAAAGTATGTCAAGCCTTGGGAAATATTTCCTAGCTTGGTAATTTTTTTCTGCTGGTGCTTTGAACATAATTTTGCAAACGGTTTTAGCATAAAATTGATAGATGGTTTCGATTTAAATATGAACACTTTAGAACAAACATTCTTTTGTACCATAGAATCATAAGTGATCTCATATTGGTTGGTATTTAAAGGGAATGATCATATTTCATGCATGGCACTTCTATTGTCAGATGGCAAGAACCAGTAAAATAATAGACTCTTAACAGATTTGATTTTTTTTCTTTTAATTTATTTAGTTTTGATTTTTTTCTCTTTATATTTTGAAGTCCTTAAGCATTAGATGTTGATTTTAAAGTTTGTTACCAGTATAGTATCTTCATGTAACATGAATGATGACTTTTGTATGTCTTTTACTTTTCGTCATTTTAAATTTGAAGAACTGGTAGTTTCATATTTTGTTGGACTAAGGAAGAACTTGAAAGCTTCGAATTTTTGTCATAAGCATTAATTCACAACAACCATTAAGTTAATCAATTTGAAGGAAATGCTCTAGACTCATTTATTGTTTACTGATATATACACTATCTTGAAACAGAAGCTATCATTCAATGATAGTGAAGATATTATTAATAGCATGCAAGAAAATGTGATTTTGTTCATAAATGGTTCTGATTACACCCTAACAAAACTTCTGTTTTATATATATATATATATATATATATATATATATATATATATATACAGGATCTGAGGAAACTAATAATGGCCTTCATCTGCAAATAAGTACTATTTCTCATGGCAACAACCAGTTTATTCTGCATTTGAAGTGTTAGTGGTGTATGTATGTGTGGGTGCAAACATAACTATCTGTTAAAAGGCTTGCTTTGCAAATACAAGGTCTTGGTTTTTATTCTACTGCACAGAACTGGTACAAATGTCTTTAATTTGCTCAATTATGTCACACTTGTAATCTTCATTGCATATTTTCTACATCAGTATTTTTGCATGCTCTCATCTCTAACATCTCTCTACTCAGTGTACTCTGTATGGTTGTTAAAGATACGTCAATCTCCCTAGTGCTAATACTATAAAAAAAAGGAAGTCCAGTAGTTGATATTAGAAAGTCCAATCATAGAAAACAAAGCAAAAAAATGAAGCTTACCTATGAAATGTAGTCTTTTGATTGGTTGAGGAGTGTAGCAATGACCTGTCCAACTTCTGCCAGCACAGAAAGCAGTTGTAAAATAATGATGCTGACTTATATTTCCATATTTTTATTCACATATATACATACGCATTTGTGTATGTAGAGAGAGAGAGGTAGGGGGGATATAGGTGTGGTTGTGTGGTAAGAAATCTATTTCCCAACTACAAGGTTCCAGGTTTCATCCCACTGCATGGCACCTGGGGTAAGTGTCTTTAACTATAGCCCTGGGCCAACCAAAGCCTTGTGAATGGACTTGGTAGATGGTGACTGAAAGAAACCTGTTATATGTGTGTGTATTTTACTGTCTCCTTGCCTTGACATCACATGATAAATGTAAATGAGTGTCACTGTCATGCAAACAATGTCCTTTGTTTCCAATTTTCCAATCATTTGGGAAAAAATGTTAAAATTTGTTCATGTAATTCTTAAAATGCATATGTACATTATATGCATGTATGTATTCTCTTTTACTCTTTTGTTTCAGTCTTTTGACTGTGGCCATGCTGGAGCACCGCCTTTAGTCGAGCAAATCGACCCCAGGACTTATTCTTTGTAAGCTTAGTACTTATTCTATCGGTCTCTTTTGCCGAACTGCTAAGTTACAAGGACCTAAACACAATAGCATCGGTTGTCAAGCGATGTTGGGGGGAACAAACACATACACACACACATACATATATATATATATATATATATATATATATATATATATACACACATATTTTCACCAGTCCTCAGTCAAATCGTCCAACCCATGCTAGCATGGAAAGCGGACGTTAAACGATGATGATGATGACATATATATATATATATATATATACATATATACGACGGGCTTCTTTCAGTTTCCGTCTACCAAATCCACTCACAAGGCTTTGGTTGGTCCGAGGCTATAGTAGAAGACACTTGCCCAAGGTGCCACGCAGTGGGACTGAACCCGGAACCATGTGGTTGGTAAGCAAGCTACTTACCACACAGCCACTCCTACGGCTATATGTACATATATCTTTTTGTTTCTGTTAAATTACCTCCCATAATTTTTTCACTTTTTTTTTTCAATTATGTAAGCAGGCATAGGAATGGCTGTGTGGTAAGTAGCTTGCTTACGAACTGCATGGTTCTGGGTTCAGTCCCACTGCGTGGCACCTTGAGCAAGTGTCCTTTACTATAGTCTCTGGCCAACCAAAGCCTTGTGAGTGGATTTGGTAGACGGAAACTGTAAATGTTCATGTGTCTGTGTTTGTCCCCCCCAACACCGCTTGACAAACCGATGCTGGTGTGTTTACGTCCCCGTAACTTAGCGGTTCAGCGAAAGAGACTGATAGAATAAGTACTAGGCTTACAAAGAATAGTCCTGGGGTCGATTTCCTCGACTAAAGGCGGTGCTCTAGCATGGCCACAGTCAAATGACTGAAACAAGTAAAAGAGTTAAGTTAGCAATTACTTTTGAAGTCCATAAAAGTCAACATCTTTAAGTTCCTTCACCTTTTACATTAGCTTTGTGTGTTTCCACTCTTATATTTTGTGCATTCTTTTGTACCAGACAACTGTTTAAGTGAAATCCAATCTAGTCTATGTACATTGTAACTGAATCTAAGGTGTTTTAGGACTTAGATAATACCCTCTTTATATTAACTTGTATGATTGATTAAGCAGTCTAAAAATTACATTAACAACTTCTAGCATTTTTTTTCCAAATGCTAATCCCTTTTCAGTTTTATATATCTAAACCCATTCCTGGCTTTTTAAATATTAACTCCTATACACATCTCATTTCTGTAACTGTTGACTCCAAACATAGCTGGAACAAATTACCTCCCTTTTTAACAAACATCACTGGTCAATGAGTACTTCCTTAAGACGTTCTTAGGATCTTGTTCACTTCACTTTTGAGCTCTGAAATGTATTTCTTTTTGCTGCTGTCATTTAGCAGATGTTGAGTGATAGCAAATGACACTCAAAAGCTATACTTTCTCTTCTTGTTCTGAGATAGGGCCTGTCAATAATACTGTTTTTTGTGGAAGTGCCCAGTATAAATCGAAGAAATATCCCAAATGTGGGTATCCGTACTGGTGTTGCAAATGCATTGAGGCATATTATTTGGTTGTCAGAAAGGTCACTTTTTGTTCACCCCCCCTCCTTTTAATATTTTTACCTCTGTTCTTTCCATGCTGATATCAGTTAGATGAGAGCTTTCAAGACAGCCTGATTTCTCTCTTGACACCAACTCTTTCATTCATCATTTACAACATGCAGGGTTACAGTACATCGATTTTAAAAACTGGGATACGTGTGTTTATGTGTAAATGTTTCTATGTTTGCATAGCTGACTAAAAGGTTGAAACAGAATTATAATTCTGTAAGCTAGTCATTAAAAAACAAACATATCTCTACTTCCCGAAACATAGTATTTCAGTTTATGAAAACCTTACTATTATGAACATTCATATTGATGTGTGTACATATTTATTGAATGTGTAATTTCTTTACTACCCACAAAGGGCTACACACAGAGGGGACAAACAAGGACAGATAAACGGATTAAGTCGATTATACCGACCCCAGTGCGTAACTGGTACTTATTTAATCGACCCCGAAAGGATGAAAAGCAAAGTCGACTTCGGCAGAATTTGAACTTAGAACGTAGCGGCAGACGAAATACCGCTAAGCATTTCGCCCGGCGTGCTAACGTTTCTGAATGTGTGCTTAAATATGTTTGTTTATTATGTGTGTGTATATAACAAATACAAATCTCAGTTGCTGAAATTTAGATAACAATGATTTACATTGTTAAATGTGGTTGAATGTAACACCTATTTGTATTGTTCCACTTATAATTTGCATTTGTAAAGCATATGTTTACTAGTCACTCTCTGTTATTGAAAAATCTCAGCTCCATTGCTCTTCAAGTCCTGCAATGATTTTCCCCTTTGTGCTGGATCTATGGCTTGCACCCAACTGTTTTATTGCTAAAGTTAGTGCAATAGACCTGTTTAAGCTAAGTTTTTTGAAGTTGCTCAGTAATATCATCATCATCATTTAATGTCTGTCTTCCATGCTAGCATGGGTGGGATGGTTTCACAAGAGCCAGCCAGGCAGAAGCCTGCATCAGACTTCTCTGACTGTTTTGGCAGGAGTTTTACAGCTGGATACCCTTCCTAACACCAACCACCCACCCAGCAGAGTGGACTGAGTGCTTTTTAGGTAGCACAAGCACAGGCAAGGTAAGTTTTGGCAAAGTTTTTACAGCTGGATGCCCTTCCAAACACTAACCACTATACAGTGTGGACTGGGTGCTTTTAAGTGGTACCTGCACTGAGAGGGCCACCAAGTACTTGTAAGACAAAAAAAAACAAACCTTTCAAGGGGGGAGGGGGAATTGGAGGAGGTGATCATGTGTCAGATGATGAAAGGTTATACTGAGACAGAAACAGGTGTTTTGCTGTAGAGGAGGGTACAAGGTTACCTGGCTGGAAAGAGAAGAGAGAGAGAGAGAGAGATTGAGATCAGGAATGTAAACAGAAGCAGGTGTGCTACCGCAATGGAAATCCATGGTTACCCAACCTGAGGGAAGAAAAGGAGGGAGAGCGGGAGACAGCAGGGTAGAAATGGTAGCAAAATGCTGGGCATACTCACAAGAGATGGGGATCAGAATATGAATGGGATGGTTGAGTAAAGGAAGAGAGAGATATAGTTGGTGGCAAGTACCAGGGCATACCCTTGAGGTTCAAATGCCATAATAATATAAGTGGCAGGATTTTGTGAAAGAAGTGTGATTAAAGAGTGTGGAGGGGGGTGAGTGAGTGGCAAAAGCCTGGGTATACATATAGAGTAGGGGGGGGGGGACTACCAGATAGCCATAATACAGAGGAACAGGGCTGTGATGGCAGGATTGGGGAGTATGAGCTAGGCATAGTGTATGAAGGAAGAAATCTGAGGCAGAGAAGAGATGTAGATTGGTTTGTTGGGGTAGGGTGAGTGAAGGGTTTTCTTGTTACATGTAGGTGGAACATACAGGTTGGGTGCTAGCAGAGAGCGATGATACAGTGGCACAGGGCCAAGAGGACAAGATTGGGGAGTAGGAGGTAAGCATAGTGCATAAAGTGGAAATGTGAGGAAGAGATGTTGAGACGTAGTTTGGTTTGTTGTGGTAGAGTAAGAAGTTTTCTTAAGTGTGGGTGGGACACACAGCGCTTCTAGAACTCAGTTTTGCTGATGTGGGCAGGTCTTCTCAAGAACTTCATATTGCCAGACATCTCGGTCCATTATCATTTCCTCTGTGAGGCCCAACATCCTGAGATTGGTCCGAGTAGCAAAAACAGAATGCCTGATTAAACATGATATATATTTAATTACACTCCCTTATTTTAAGCTTGAATTCCAACAAGGTTGATATTGCTTTCTGTCCTTTTGAAAGCAAAAGAACTAGTCATTTACGGAAGCTATTTTAACTAGCTCACCTTTCCTGTGCATTTACAACAACCTTGTGTCAATGTAAGGAATTAAAATTATGACCTGATTTATTTATTTTTTTTAATGTATAGACTGAATGAGGTGTCAGTGGGTGTATCAACAGAATATAGTGGAGTGTATTATGAGGTTTGGCTTGATAAGCAGAAAATCAGTATTAAATCTCAAAAATACAATGCACTGTTAAACCATGACATGTTTAATAGTGCATTATTAAACAAGTCATGGTTGTTCTTCATGACTTATTTTCTATGAAGATATCACTATGGGTATTGGACCATAATATTTAGTAAAACTCTTGAGGATCCTTGGTTTTCTATCTAAGATGCTATTAGTTTCATTAGAAGGATTGTTGATTGAGTAAAGTCATTTACCTTGTTTTTTTTTATAATTTTAACTTATATAGTTCAAATCATTTTGTTAGAGAATTCGCTCTCTTCTTTATTTCATTTTAGCTTCTCCAGTATTTTATCAGATATCGTTCAGATCTCTTCTACAGCTACCACTGTAGACCAAAATATGTCTTTAGACTACTGTTCAAAATTTTGTTCTTGTTCTTTAAATGTGACATATACATAGTAGGAATGTATCTTATCTTTGACCAAGAGAAATCATTTCTAAATTTGATATGAACCACTTTTATAATACCATCATGCCTGTTCCATAGTTTTTTCTTTTCCATAGCTGATTGTTTTCTTTTTAAACATAAGATGGGGACATAGTTTTCTGGTTAAGAAGTTTGCTTTCCAACCACATTGTTTCTGGTTCAGTCCCACTGTATGGCACCTTGAGCAAGTGTCTTTTACTATAGTTTTACATGGGCTAAAGCCTTATGAATGAATTTGGTTGATGGAAACTGAAAAAAGCTTGTCATAAGATTGCGTGTATATATAGATGTGTCTATCTGTGTGTGTGTAAATAAATATGCATGTAACCCTCTAACATCCAGCCTTCCACCACTCCTCTGTCTGTGGCACTACTCAGCAGCTATAATCACATGAGAGCAAAAACTTTCACCCTCTTTCTTTGCACTACCAGTTACCTTCCTCCTCTCTGGAACCTCTCAGCCCTTATTCTTATTCCCCTTTCCCTCCCCACACTATTTTAATCAATCACCAACTTTCTGTGGCTTCAGTTATTTCTCTCCTCTGCTATATTCCATCCTAACACCTCACACATCATTCACAATGCTTTCATTTAAGTCATCAAACACCTATTACTAGTCACTCCTCCACCTTGCACTTACTCCTTTCTGAGTTACTTCTACCTCTCACTGCACCTCTTCTCCCGATTGATATTTCCCATCAACTGCACCTCTACTTTTTGTTCATCATTCACTACACTCATCTCTAACCATTTTTTTTTTACTCTCCCCTAACATTTTTAGGAAACTATCCATCCTCTTCCCCCACTTGATCCACTGTCTGTATCCTTTCTTATGTTCCCCTTCTTGTACCTTGAGAGTTTACTCTGGCATCCCATCATGACCATCTTTATCTTCTTCCTAGTTACTGCCAGAGTAGCCATGTATCTCCTCAAAGCAAGGCACTTATTCCTCTGTCATACTTTAACCTTTCAATACCTGGCATTAAACTACCTCCCCATCTCAAATACTCCTCTCCACTTAGTTGTGGAGTGTTTTCCCTCTTTCCCTTTTCTTTTTCTGTCCTGCAAGTTACTTGGCAACCTCACTAATGCCAGTGGCATGTGAAAAGCATCCCAGTATATACTGTAAAGTGGTTGGTATTAGGAAGGACATCCAGCTGCAGAAACCATACCAAAGCTGACACTGGAGCTTGACATAACCTTGTGGCTCATTGGACCATGTCAAACTGTCCAGCCCATGCCTGTAAAGGAAAGAGGTGTATGCATTTATGTTTCCTTGTCTTGATGGTGTTTGAAGGTTGTAAATGAGAATCGCAGTCATACAAGTGGTGTTCACTTCCAGTCTTTCATGAAAACAAATTTAGGCCATGAGAAAATGTTGCTTTGCTTGGAAGCAGGTGAGGTTACAGAAAATATGCCTCAACAGATTCCACCAGCCTAATGCAAGCAAGGAAAAGTTAATGTTTAAACATCGATGATGATGATATTTTCTTTCATCTTTTTTTCATAACTGAAGTAATCTTCATTTTTATCTTTTATAGATACATCACCCGCAGAACAGCAGGAACTGTTCACTAAAAAGCTTCAACAATGTTGTTTAGTATTTGATTTTATGGACCCTGTGTCAGATTTAAAGAGTAAAGAAATCAAACGAGCATGTTTGAATGAACTTGTGGATTATATTACCGCTACACGAGGAATTCTTACCGAACCTGTCTATTCGGAGATTGTAGGAATGGTGAGTAGTTTCTTTTTCATCGTTGTAAAATTTTATCTCGTTCTCTGCTGTATTTTTTTATACCAATTATTACTGAAGATCCATCTTTTAACAATTTTTCAGTATCCATTTTGCTGAGTATTTGTTTGTACTATCTAACCATATAATAATTATAGCAATAATAATAATAAACAGTATGAAATCATTTTGCTTATTTTCATTTGATAATTCTTTGAGGGTCAGTATTGTCCTTAAATGTCAATATTGCCTTTGAACAAACAAACACACACACATTTAGATGTTAGCAAAGTAATGTTTTTTCAGACATGGCTTTGGGTTTAGCAAGTTGTCTTTGCAGTTATGTGGTTCCAGGTTCTATGTCCCTGCACAGCACCTTGAGAAAATATCTTCTACTATAGCTTTGATTGGACCCAATCCTTTGTGAGTGTTGTTGGCTTGGTGGAAACTGCAGAATTTCTGTCAGGTGGATTATATCAGTTCTTGGGTGGTAAATTTAATTCATTATCTGGTTTGACAGCACCTCATGGTTATTTGGGGCCCTTTTGCAAACATTGGACCAGGTTCCCATCCTAGTGACAACCCATGACTTGTAGTTTCTTCCTCTTTTCCCTTCACTTTGGTGGCCCTGCAAAAGGTCATGTGTACTACTCTCTTTCTTGTGGATAAATTCTATTAAAAAATTAAAAATATTACTATCTGTATTCTATGTAATGGCTTGCAGTTTTGGTAGTGCAGTAAGATTTCCAGCTGCAAGGTCACCAGTTTTTATTATGACCAGTAAGCAACTATCTTCATGACCAAAGGAACTACCAGAGACCTAGTCTACCTATATAGAAATAGATGTTGTAAATCTAACATGTCTTAGATATATTACTTAATGAAAGTTTTCCTCCTGGTGTTTCTATATCCAACAAAATGGGATTCTCTACCAGTCCATAAAACAAAAGCTACTTCCAAAATGGTATTTTCATTTTATCTATGTGAGATTTTGTTTGACATCTGAATTCCTTTCATTCATAATTCTGTTATTTTTAGTTCAACACAAATTCTCTTCATTCAACTGAAAGGGTTTTTTTCATAATAAATTGAAAGCAATTTTAGGGATAAGCATTTTCTCAGATTAGTTACTCATCTCTGGATAGAATTATTCCTGTCTAAATCTCTTAACACAAGCTAATTTTCTTGTCAAGACAGGTTACTTCAAATGCTTCCAAAGTATAAAACAGTGATGTCTTGTCATAAAAAATTAAAAATAATTCTGTTCTAGCTATACATCTATCTCTCTTTCTCTCTCTCTCATATATATTTATATGTATATGTATATATATATATATATATATGTATATATATATATATATATATATATATATATATATATATATATATATACATATATATATATATATATGTGTATATATAGATAGATAGATAGTCAGAAGAGAAGAGGGGGTTATCTGTGACCTTTGCAATGTGTCTGTTGGCTAGTTGTTAGCATGTTAAGTGAATTTTTTCCAGTCAAACCAGATGGCTTTTGTTTTGTGTGTATGCGTGTGTGAACTGTATTCTATCAGATAAGTATGTTATGTGGGTCACACTAAAGCTTTATAAAGAACCAGCAACTGACCTTAAAAAGAAAATCTAATTTTTTGGGGACACAATTTTTGGCAATTTGAAGATATGTGTAGTCACTATGTGAGATCATCAGAAATTGTGTCTGCCAAATTTACTCACCAAGGTATTGGTTGGACTTGGGCTATTGTAGCAGACACTTGCCCAAGGTGCTATGCAGAAGGGCTGAATCTGGATTCACACTTCCTTTTCTGGCAGTTGATGGAGTTGGGATAAAAGCTTAGTACTAGTAATTAACAAAATATATCAACTTTACAGTGCTTCTGCTGCTCAACGCTTTGTTTATGCTATTTATTTATTGATAGGTGAATTTCGTACCATAAACCTATGTAATTTACGTACTTTTTTCCGCAAAAACAAAAATAAACTTTAGGGCTGTGTAAATTACATGAGTAGATCATTTTCAGAATTTTTTTCAGAAATTTTTTTGTCACAAAATGAACTACAAATTTAAACATTCATACCGGAAGAATAGGTTTTTACTGAAAAGATATAATGAAGTTGACTTTTATTTATGCTGGATGGTATAATGCTTACTTTTTCTGTATAAATTTACTAAAACCATTAAATGGTTAACTACTGTTCGAAGTTTGATGTTCATGCTGGTAATCACAGTCCAGGCCATATTTTACATTGCTTCCTTAAATAGATCAGTTTTTCTCTGCTTAAGAAGACTAGTTTGCGTTTGCCTCCAGGAAGCTATTGCTCGCTTTCTTGACATTAGGGCAGTGAAATTCATCACCGCTGACATTGCCACCACCAGCTCTTATTGCATCTAATGCCGACGACATCATCATAATTCATCCTTGTACATGTAAATTCACTAAGTGAATATGACTTAGCATTCCTACAGAAACCTTCATTTACCTTATATGGTGTTTAATGTCATTTCACATTCATGTTGAATTATGCAGCAATCTTATGTTCTCTTCATAGAACACTTGTAATGTATGTATTACCAGTTCTTTTATTATAGTAAATTTTTGCTATTCTTGTTGATGTCTCCTCACAGACATGTATATTCTAACAAGTCGCTTCTTAAATTTTGTACCCCTCTTGTTCAGTAAACATTGAGTTAAACTTGCAAAGCTGTTAATTTTCTCGTTTTGATTTTTGATGTTTGTTTTAGCAGGTTAGCAGACTATCAGTTTGGTCTCCTGGCTAAAACAGTAATGACAAATTTTAAAGTTTGCCTGACATTTTATAAGTGTGAAAGGATTAAAATTTTGATACTCTCTATCAAAGATTCCGACAAGAATAGGCAGAAAATCAAAACTTGAGACAAGACACTTTCGACCAATTAGAATTCTAATGTTTATTGATAATTAAACTTATTTTGCAACACTTGTGCATATTTATCAGCTTTGTTGATAAGAATTATCAACAACTTTTCCTATGATTGTGATTTGAGAAGACATACAGAAGAATGCTAAAGATCGGACATAATCTCTTGTGGACAAGAAATGTAAAATAAAGTTTATCATAAACACAAACACTTCATAATTTAATAGCTTTCAATGTGATATCTGTTAAACTGAAATTATTTTTATTTCATGAAAATTTAATAAAATTTAATCATAAGTAAGTGAAATTATGCTAAATACAACTAAACTGAAAACCATTTCCCCCTGGCCATATCAGCAATTCTGAAAACTTTTGGGAGCGAATTTTACATGAGTAGAAGCTTTTTTTAATAATTTTTATCCTGAAAATCACCTGCGTAAATTACACAAATTACTTAGGTTTTTACGGTAATTAATTAAGTGTTTACTTATGTGCCAGGTAAAGAATTTTGACTTAGTTACTTCCCTGAATTTGTAAATACTGAAAAAAACTTTAAAATTAGAGGATTAAAAGACTTTTCAAGTTCAACATGTTTTCTTGAATCACAATCAATATAGATTTTAAAATCTTGAGTAGATAACAATATGAGAAATTAGAAATTTGGTTAATTTTTTATTGATCAAATGTCCAGTATCTTATGTGTTATTGACACTGGTAATTTTTTAAAATCAGATTTTCACAAAAGATGACCAGACAATTTTACACACGCACTTGCACACACACACACACATGCATGTGTGTGCATGCACACACACACACATGCATGTGTGTGCACGCACACGCACACACACACACACACACACACACACACACTTTAGATGTAATGACAGATCTGAGGTAACCTGTAATTGTCTTCATGTTGCCCTCAAAAGGCCATACAGAGCAGTTTGTAGCATAACTAATTTGTCAGCTTTTTTAATCAACATTAATGAAAAAGTAAATGTTATTTAAATATTTTTCTAGACTGTTTATGCATATTTCCCCCTCTTAGTTAAACCATTTAGATTATTATTTCTGTATGATAATAAGTGTATCTATACTTGGAAATGCTTATTTCTATTGTAGTTGAGTAATAATAAGGTAGATGGGGGCCATAGAAAATCAAGTCCTTTATGATAAGACAATAAAATACATTACAAATCTGAATTAAGATCCTCTTGGAATTGATTCTACTTGATCTCTTTAATGAAAAAAAAAGAACTTATGCCATGGATTATATAAAGATATAAACGAAGTAGCCTAGTGTAGTTTTTCTACCTGGCCAGCTCTTGTCATCTGTCGTACCCATCCATGCATGGAAGGTGGATGTTAAGCGATCATGATGATGATGATTTTCTCCTTTTATAAATTTAGTTGATAGAAATATTTATTTTCAGAACTTAAAACATTTTAGCCTAATTTTTAAAAATGTATACAATTTTACTTCCAAGTAGGTTTATAATCCAAGGAAGAATTCAGTTGGAAAGCAGTGAAGGAACTAAAGTTCATTAGAAACCCTTTTAAATTAATAGAACTCTAGTCTTAAATTGGTCTTTTTGATAATTTAAAGCGTATCCTTTTTGTTTCTGTATTTTTATCTCTGGATTAAAGTGATATGCCTTTATTTAACTGAGGCTGTAATAGTCCTGAGAAAGTTCATTTGCGTACAAAAATATTGTTTCTTTTGGTGAATCAACAATTTATGGGTACTTTTCTCTGACAGCTTAATGCTTAGAGAAGGAGGGTAGATAAACTGTTTGTAATGGATCTAAAGTTGGTTATAGAGAGTCTGTCTATTATCTATGGCATTTCCATTTGAATTTAGTTATTTATTGGTAAATATAAGTCAACTAAATCTAAATCATATTGCAGCTTTTGCCACTATCTGGTATCACTTGTCTCCTTGCTGGTTTATGTTATAGAAAGAGTTTTTTTCTTCTGGTAATTACATTTTAAGGAGAAAATGTTTATCATTACATATTTTGAAGTAGGTATTGATTAGTGTTATATCTCCTCTTCCACGTATTTAATTTTGTGAATTATATTTTGTATGTAAACAAATCATTTTACTTAGTCCTCTTCATATTAAGACTAAGGAAGAGCTACATTGTAATGTTAAAACTATTTCTTTATAATTAGTCTTTCAGTCGTCCCAAGTTTTTGTACTTTTCAGATTATCTATTTTTGTTAATTAAAAAAGCTCTCAGGATTGTATTTGTCTCTATAGGTCAATAGAACAAATATCAATAATATACTGAAGCTGAGTTATTAACTATGTAACCCATCCTTTACAAAAACAAAGCCTGTTTTTCTCTTAAAAGTTAATAGTCAATATTTTGAAACTAAATAGAAAACATTATTGTTTGAGAATAATCCTATATAAGATAATATATTGGTCCTTCATTTGTATTTGTATTTATTGGTATCAACAAACTCTTACTATTGTTCTCTGCTGTTATGGATTAGACAGGTTATTCAGGTTGCATAAAGGTCTCCCATAATAAATATATGCTAGCTATTTCAGGTGGTTACCTTCTGGAATTTAACCCAATTTCCTCATTACTCCTTTCAGTTGGCATTTATTGAACCACAGATGATTAAACAAACTCTTGAAGAACCTTGCTAGAGCAAGTGAACCTATTCAAACAAACTCCAGAATAACCCAAATCAATAGCTTGGTCTGACTGTACTATGGCGTTCACATCTTCCTTATAATAATCTAGCTCATTATTTTACATGTTGTGTGTGTAAAATAAGAATTCATGTGTTATAACAATATATCCTATTTAGATCTAAAAGCTTCAGAGAATTGGGCCACTCAAGATATTATTAATTATACCTGTCAGATACTTTCCAAAATACTGATTCTAAAAACTATAAAAAGACAACTCTTAAAAAGAATTTCTCTCAAACAATATTTTACAGACTCATTACTTGTGTGTGTGTGTGTGTGTGTGTGTGTGTGTGTGTGTGTGTGTGTGTGTGTGTGTGTGTGTGTGTGTGTGTGTGTGTGAAGATCCTAGGAAAGTTTTTTCAAACAAAACCCAATTAAAACCAAAAGACAGTTTAAGTGTGTAAAGACACAGTTCTCATGGCTGTGATGTGTATTAATTAGTGCTGTTTATTACAGTATTAAAACTACAAGACTAATTAAATGTGATGTGCATTAATCCATATAGCAATTGCAGAGTATGCAGCATAACCCTCATGACTAAATAGACATTTCAGTTACAGTCCACAATATCTCAAAATGTGTTTAATCCAAAGGAATTGTTTTATAGTGGAAAGCCATGTTTAAAATATTTTATACTACCAAACCCTTTTGTTAATAAAAAAAAAGAGGTCAGGTAATATCAAAAAGCTCAATCATTATTAAAAATCCTGTTCCAGAAGTTCCTTTTCATTTTCAGACATATGAGAAAATATATAAATAGATGCAAGCAAACATACAAATGGGAATATAGCTTGGTTTAAATTATATACAATCAAGGAAACAAATTTTAACTGATATCCTAAATTTTTAAACACAACTTCTTATGGTAAAGCATGCTTAAACATGTCTCCATGTTCATCTCCGTGGAGAGTCACATGGTGATAAAACTCTCTGTGTGTGGCTTCATTTAACATTAAATATAAGTATATAAATGGATGTTTCTAAAACTTACAATTTATTAAGAAGATATTTGCAGGCCTGGCTGTGTGATTAAGAAGCTTGCTTACCAACTGTGTGGTCTTGGGTTCAGTTCCACTGTGACACTATGGGCAAATGTTTTTTGCTATAGACTCAGGCTGACTAAAGCCTTATGAGTGAATTTGGTAAATAGAAATTGAAAGAAGCCTGTTGTGCACACTTGTGTGTGTGTGTGTGTGTGTGTGTGTGTGTGTGTGTGTGTGTGTGTGTGTGTGGAGGATTTGTGTGTTTGTCTTAATGTCATGTGATGATTTTTAAATGAGCATCACCATCATACAAGTGATGCTATTTGTTTCCAGTCTTCCATGCAAAACATGTTTGGCAATGGGGAAATATTAATTTGCTTCAAACCAGGTGAGAGTGGTGGCTGGAAGCGTATCTAGCTGTGTAGAAGCTGTGTCTCAACAAATTCTATCTGATCTATGCAAACATGGAAAAGTGGATGTTAAACCATAATAATGATGATGATAGACTTCAATCAACAAAATGTGTTCTAATATATTCATTGTCCCCCCTCAAACTTCACAGAAGGTTGTAGGTTCCTCACTTCTGGTATAGCTCTGATCCAGGCATATCAAAAGCTCACACTCTCATGCAACAACACAAACACATTTGCAGAAGCATTTGCTTGCCTACAAAGATATATCTGCATTTTTGTCAGTATGCATGCTTGTGTGCTTGCATAAAACAATTGCTTCACTTGGTCAAAAATTTACATGATGCAGGATGAAGCTATTATATACAAATCCTCTCATTTTTCTCCTCTGCATATACAAATCGTCTTTAATCAAAGAAAACATGACTGGACAACCAAATAGATGCAACATATTTCAAGTACCATGCCACAAATGAATGTGTAGTGAGGAGACACCAAAACATTTGTGGGACAGAGGTTTTAATGTTGTTGAATGTGACTTTGGCAGTTAGATGGACAGCCTTCTTTTGGATGTGATCTTATTAGCAGCAACTGTTCCAGATGTAGGGGCAGTATTTTATTGCTATACTTTAGGTTAGTACAGCCAATAGCTGAAGTATTTTCTGATAATAACAATAAGGCTAGTTTGGGGGATGCAGTGTTTACTATAAATACGTAGGATTGTCAAAATCATCAATGATTGTGAAACCAAATCAAGGATTTGTTACAATTATAAGGTTTTTTATAAAGTTTAAGGTTTAAGAGAATGAGAGGCAAGATTGTTTGTGTCTGTCAGTATACTCAACTAGATCCATTATCACAAATAATAAAATAAGTAAAAGTAACTAAAATAAAAACAACCATGTACTTAATTCAGAAATCATTATTGGATGGTGGAATAGCAGAAATGAAAGAACACAGGGTCTATGACAGAGTTCAATTCATCCCAAGTTGACTTTGCTTTATCTACCACCAGAGTCATTGTATGATTCAGTTGTATTTCTCCATTACATATCTTTGGCCTTGAGTTAATAGAAATTCTTTTTTGGTTTTAATAAAATTACAATATTAAGTTTTTTTATTCTAAATTTCAAGCTATATTTTATACATGTGTACTTTTATAATTAATATTTTTGGTATCATTCAATTTTAAATTAGTTTTGTCTGGATGAGAACTATTTCTAACAGAATTGATATGAAAGTCAGCAAATTAATAAATGCTGTGGTTCCTTGGCCAAACATTTATAACTAAGCATTGATTTGCAACAAGTCAATTCTGAGTAGAACTTTGTAGTATTCATATGTCAAGGAGGAATATAATGAAAAGCTTGTTGAGGAATCAATATGGAAAAGGAAATGAGGTGTACAGCCCACCATCTGACACACATAAGTGAGCAAGGCTGGTAATATCTTGCTAGTTGTCATGCTGTTGTATTGACCGAACTAAGAATATCAAAATACATTAGCTGCTCATACTTCTTCTGTTAGATGCGGCACTTACTGATGATAGTCATGGTGGTTTAATTTAGTGAACTGGTCTGTTGCTGAAATATGCAGTAGAGCTGATAGGCTATTAAGTCTGTGCGTCAATATCAGTAGTCACACATTGATACTCAGTGTATCTACAATGTATATAGAAAGAGGTTAATCTTTCTAATGTTATGATAATTATGATCACCACTACCATTATCATCTTTATTGAGCCATTCATCATCATCATCATCATCATCATCATCATCATCATCATCATCATCATCATCATCATTGTTTAACGTCCGCTTTCCATGCTAGCATGGGTTGAACGATTTGACTGAGGACTGGTGAAACCGGATGGCAACACCAGGCTCCAATCTAATTTGGCAGTTTCTACAGCTGGATGCCCTTCCTAATGCCAACCACTCAGAGAGTGTAGTGGGTGCTTTTACGTGTCACCTGCACGAAAACGGCCACGTTCGAAATGGTGTCTTTTATGTGCCACCCGCACAAGAGCCAGTCCAGGGGCACTGGC
>NC_068983.1:150198615-150231241 GCF_001194135.2 Octopus bimaculoides | reverse complement strand
TCTCTGCAGTGATTCCTGATGGGCCGGGGGCTTTTCCTGTCTTCATACTCTTAATTGCTTTATCTACCCTGGTACTGTCAACTCGAATAGCTGGTCCCTCTGTTGAGTCGACATACGGCAGGCCCTCTTTCTCCCATTCATTCTCTTTATTAAGCAATCTATCGTAGTGGCATCTCCAGACCTCTTTCTTTGCAGCCTCATTTAGTGCAAGCATACCATCATCCATGCGAACACATTTCTCTCCTACAACATCACTATTCTCTCTCCTACACTGTCTTGCAACACGAAATACCTCGAGTCTGTGGTCCTCACGGCGCAGAACATTGTGGACCACATCATGTCCTCTAAAAAATAGGACACATGGGATAATGTAGTCCTAGATATTTTGAAATAAAGAGATGGCCAGAACTTGCTCTTGATCATAGCTTTGCTTTATCAGTGGACCTGGGGCTAAATGTAATCTTCTTTTCAGCTTTTGTTTTGCCATGCTGGGTGGGAATATGGTAGACCTGTTTATACAACACACATTTAGTCGACTCTATTTCATGTCATTGTTTAACTTTCTCAACTCCGTTCTATTTCATGCCAAACATTCTTTCATCAACCTCTTTTACCAGTCTCCATCAACTCATATGTACTTCTTCATACAACTAGTCATTATTCATACATATTCTGAGAGCAAGACGTTTTTGATATATAAATGCAAGTGGAGGATGTATGCTGAGTGATTTGCTGATGTAAGATAACCCTACGAACGGCTGAAAGGCAAGGAACTGATCTTCACAAATAAAATGACACAGAATTGAGACAATAATAGAAATAAATTACTGGTGCATTGTTTTATTTTAGTGCTAGACTGTAGCAATATAGTTGGCTAAAAATCGGTAAATATACTCTTCATGAAATAGACTGATGGACGCAAAACGAGTAATCAGCTAGGTTAGTTTCAAGCCTGTGTTGGGATTTCATTAACAACTAAGTTCCCTCCTTTTATGGAGACACTTCTTGTTACAAAGAATGACTCGGAACTTAAGTAAATCAGACTGGTTTGCACATAGAATACATTCTCTTGATTAACAAATTACTGATGCACTTTGTTTTAATGCTATTCTGTGCTATGGAGTATATGGAAAGCAAACAGCCTGGGTGAACCTTCTTTTTTATGTCCATGTAAATATAAAGATAACATTTTTGTGTGTCTATTACTAAAGAGTTGGCTAAAATCTAAAGATATACTCTTTAATACAATTTAGCAATGGTAGAAATATATCATTGACTTCCCCACGGATAAAACAATAGTTGCTAAACTGATGATAGGAATGTCCGTATGTAAGTTGTATAGCATTAATTTGAGTAATCGCAGTAGATTTCTTTCATAAGTAACTTGGATATTTTCTTGTCTGTGTACACACACACATAAATACACAAATTTAAAAATGTTGGAATTATCTTCAGTGCCCCAGCAAGGCCACAATACAATGCCTAGAACAGTAAAAGAGAAAAAGGAACACTGAAGTAGTGGATTAATTTCATTTTATTGCCAAATTTTTATCTGTCTGGTCTTATAAAATGGTTAAAAAAACATATCTATCTATTCAGTTAATAACTGAAATTTTAGCACTCAAAAACCCCTAGAGATTGGTATGCAAGTATTTTTTGTTTTTTGTAAATTATTTTTTCTTGATTTAAATTTCTATAGTAACAACAATAGCATGCTTATCTTCATGTAATTTTCTATTCTTATCTATTTATTTTTTTTTCTGACGTGGATGAATGAATTTGCATTGCATCATTCTTTCCATTTGACTTGATTGTGTATCATCTCACCCATGGGGTTCAGCATTCTGTGATTCAGTCAAGTCGGGTTACCATTAACTTAATTTTATTTCACTTTGCATGTTTCATCATTTTCGGTATATTGCTACCTGGCTAGTTGTGTCTTCTTACATAGTTCAACATGCGTTTATAGGTGCAACACAGTGTTGTCTCTTGGGGTCTATGGGTGTTTCAGATCTTATAACATACATTCTCATCCAGGCAGCCTGACTGAAGTGGATGAAGCCTAGACTTGTATCCAAGCAGTATTATACTGATCATACCATAACAGTTTTCCAAATATCTATTCTTATCAAGTATCCAAAGTATCATACTCAAACTATTCTTCCTGACAGCTATAGAATCTTTGTTCTAATTCTCCATTTTGCTTCCATAGGGCATTGCATTTTTTTTATTTAAGTCGACTTTCGCAGGGCCTCTCTCTCAGAGTGAAAGGCAAATTGTTTGATGCCTATGTGTGAACAGCTATGCTGCATGGCAGTGAAACATGGGCTGTGACAGCTGAAAACATGCATAGACTTGAAAGAAATGAAGCCAGTATGCTTTGCTGGATGTGCAACGTCAGTGTGCATGTTCGACAGTGTAAGCATCTTGAGAGAAAAGTTAAGCATAAGAGGCATCAGATGTGGTGTGCAAGAGAGACGACATGTGCTGGTATGGTCATGTGACACGTATGGATGAGGACAGCTGTGTAAATTGCCACTCTCTAACTGTGGTGGGAACCGGTAGTAGAGGTAGACTCAGGAAGACAGAACGAGGTGGTGAAGCATGATCTTCGAACTTTGAGCCTGACAGAGGCAATGACTAGTAACAAAGACCTTTGGCAATGTGCTGTGCTTGAGAGGACCTGTCAAGCCAAGTGCACTTGTGCTGGTGGCATGTAAAGGACACCTTTCAAGTGTTGGGCCTCACGGAGACAAAGTGGCTGAGTTCCTTTTGAGCATTGAGCCTTACAGAGGCAAAGTGGCTGAGTTCCTTTCGAGCATTGAGCCTCACAGGTAAAGTGGCTGAGTTCCTTTTGAGCATTGAACCTCACAGAGACAAAGTGGCCGAGTTCCTTTCAAGTGTTGGGCCTCATGGAGGCAACAACCAAGACCTTTGGCATTATGTCGTGCTTGAGAAGATCCATCAAGCTGAGCAAAATCGCAGTTATGGCAGATACTGGTGTCATGCAAATTGGCACCCATGCTAGTGGCACATAAAAGCACCCTGCTGTCATGCAAATGGTACCTGTGCTGGTGGCACATAAAGGCACCCATTACACTCTTGGAGTGGTTGGTGTTAGGAAGGACATCCAGCCATAGAAAACCATGTCAAATCAGATTGGAATCTGATGCAGCCTTCTAGCATGCCAGCCTGGTCAAATCGTCCAACCCATACCAGCATGGACAACAGACGTTAAATGATGAGGATGAACTCTGTCTCCTTGAAGTTCTTTGTTCTAATGATGGGTACAGCTTCAAGTCACAATACCTATCACTAATACTATTCTCAACACATCACTTTCATAGCATTGTTACTCACTTCTAGTAAGTGAGCAGCTCATGGTGATAATGCCAGGTGGGTATTGGACCAATTTAGTGAACTATCACCTCTGCAAATTTGTAGCTATTTACTCTTGGGAGATGTGTATTATTAGCAGCTAAATGTTCTGTGTTCTTCAATCTCGCTAGCTTTAAAAAAACAAATTTAATGTCAATTTCTTTAATCATATTATTAATGAAGTATCAGTTAAATTAAATTATTTTATTTTTTTCAAAATGAGATTGAATGAATTTTCTGTTTTTTAAAATCAGTTTTCTTCTTTTATTTTACTTGTTCATTTATTGCAATCATATTTTGAAAACTTGTTATTAGACAAGTTTTCATTTTCTTGAATTTCAGTGGTTTCTATGTGCTTACATATAAAATATATATTTTATTTGAAATATACAGGAAGCAAACCCAATGATATTCTAAGGAATAAGCAACAAAACTATTTGTATAATATTTTAGATGAAACAAATGGAAACAAATGTGTGGAGACAGTTCACATATGGAAAGACTTTCATTGATATCTAACAAAAGGATGTGATAATATATTTCTATGATTGTCCATTACCAGTATTCTTGTTGAGACTTTTCCATGTGGAATGTTATTAACTTGAATTATTAAAACTGATATTTTTCTTTTCTTTTTGACTGAAATTTTTTTTTATTACCATTTTTTTTTTTTGTTTTCTCAAAAACTGATTTGTTATGCCAGACTTTACTATCATTTTTGTTATAGTCAATACATTTCAAGATGGGCTGAATTAGCTACTTCCTATCACTCTCTCACACACCACCTGGTCATTGTTACTATCTGAACAACAGCCCTTTCTCTTTCAGTTTTTGCTAAACTGTACTGAATACTCCTCCACAAACTGCATATTATGATTTTTAGATTCTTTTGAATTTTGGGAAGTTTAATGTAGGCCATTATGACCCACCAAAGATAGTTTAATAGCCTACTTCACAGTTGAATGCTTCGTACAAAGAACAACATTCAGCCATAAAATCGATTGCATTCACATACATCAGTATAGAAAAATCTATCCAATTAGTGAAAGAAGGAAAAAAGATTTAGTATAAAGTTTGGAATTTCACAAATAAGTGTTCATTTGTTATATATTTTTTAATAAAACAAATATAAAAATTTTTTTTTTTATCTATATTGTTGAATTGGCTATGGTAATGTTTAGTTGAATTATACTACAATGAAACTCAGGGATATGGATTTTTTGTTCAACTAATGCAGTTATAAAGTGAGCTACATAAACTGGCTTGCTTTCAGCAGTGAACATGGTGTCTGTTTACAGCTAGGTGGACTGAATGATTCAGAGTTAAATGTCTTTACCAGCTGCAAAGCGTCAGTAATGGAAGACAAACTATCAACTCTTCGGTTTGTTGGCTAACATCCTGGTAACTCAACCAGCTGCAACTGTCAGAAAATAGTAGTGCTTAGATTGTGAAAGAATGATGCAATTAACGGATTGTATTTGCACATTTGAGAAGGTAATTTGGTAGAAGGGATATAGTATTGCAACTACCCAGTGATACTTCTTGTGTTCAAATCCACTGTTAACCATTTTGTGTTTTGGGACAGTTCATTTAATTCTAATGCTTCAGTTCATGTAGCTATCAGGAATAGGTAATTGAACTAGGAATGTTAACTGAAATGACTTTTTAATACCATTATGCTAGGTTTAAGATTTATCATTCGGAAGCTAGCCATGTTTGCAGGTGTATCCATATTTTTATTATAATCTAAGAAACAATAAGTTCTTGCAGAATTTCAATGAGAGATTGTTATATTCATGCATTTCACAATGATAGTTGCAAGATATTGAAACTAGGTTTGCTGTGTTGGTTCATCAAGAACATCGCTTCATTTTTAGAAAAATAACTTCACACTGCTCTTCAGATACATACATTAATGTCATTTAACATCCATTTTCCATGTTGGCATGAGTTGGACAGTTTAACAGGAGCCGGTGGCATGGTTTCTATGATTGGATGTACTTCCTAACACAAACCAGCATGTAGTGAGTGCTTTTTATGTATCACCGGCACTGGCAGGGTCACCAAGTAACTTGTAAGACAAAGATCCCTTTGGGAAGGAGAGAGTAGTATTGTGGGAGCTGGCTTTGTGCTAGTTGAGAGGTTAAAGTATAATAGATATAGATAGGTGCCTTGCTATAGAGGAGATACTTGGCTATCCCAGTTGGAAAAGAAAGGAGAGGAGATATAAAGACAAAGTAAGAGAGAGATGGTGGTGGTGATGTATTGGGGAGGACATACCGTCAAGGTATGGGGTGGTGGTGAATATAAGTGGTACAGAAAATTGGATAGGGTGAGTGGGCAGGGGGTGATAAAGGGGGATGTTTCATAAGTGTAAGGAGAGATAGTTAGCAATGGGGAGGAGCTGACTGTAGCAAGTGATGGTGAGAGATATAGCAGTATAAATTGTTAGTCTCAGATCAACCTGGATAGTGCACAAGAATGTTCATAAGGCTCTCCCCCCTATGACCATTTCATATGTGGTGGTTCTTTTAGAATTACATTGATTCAGTTGAACCCCTCCTTTCAAATGTGATCATTAGGCACTCCCACTCTCAAAATACCTTTTAAAAACAGTTGCTTTGCTGAGCAGCCAAGTGAGCTCTGCTTATGTAAATCTTTTTTTTTTTATGAAAGTACATAGTTTATAAGTTTGCTAATTAGATTTTTTTTTTTTTTTGGATAAACAGTAAGTCTTTGTTATGAAAAGACTAGTTTAATTGTTACATATAATGAGTGAAGTGACTTGTAGAAAAATGGCTGTTATTCATTATTGGCCTTCCCCAATACCTATAAGAAAAGAAAAAAAAAATAGTTTCAATATTTGTATTTTGAGCATCAGATACCAAAGACCTACCAATTTATTTTTTAGTTAAAAAGAAAAATTACATAACTTTTCTTTTTAAATTACAAGCTCATTAAAGTTTGAGGATGTTCAACTGGAATAATTTTTTTCACATTTGGATTGTATAGATATAATATTTTTATTTCCAATAATTTCATGTTCATCATCCTTAATTGAAATGGAAACACCATTTAAAATGTTCAGAATGTGAAGTAATAAGGGTTTCAGGCTTGAGTATAATATGATTTATGTGGAGGTGGGGTTCTGCAGATTGTGAATCTCTGATATTCCTTGAATATTCCAAGATATCTAGAGCCATTTTTTAAGGCATAATAAACAAGTTAAAGGATTGTTTTACTAAGTTCATGCTCAAAGTGCTGAAAATTATTTCTATAATTAGATAAAAAGTTGAGTTGGCATAAATAGTAGTCATTTTTGTTTTGTTTCACTGCTGTGTTTAAATTCTGTTAAGATTATTTTCGCCTGGTCCCTCTGGGGCTGATACTCTAGTACTTTCCCAGCTTTGGTTTAGTTGACTATAAATCTTTCCTCCTATGAAATATGGTTTTGTACATAGGTCAGTGAAATAGTGTTTTTCTTAGATAAATAGTGCAATTTACAGTCGTTCTCTCAATAAAATCTCAGCATACCATTTCTTTTACCCATTGCTTTTAAAACATGCAGAAACTATCAGATTTCTAACACCACTTGTGTAAAGAAACTTTTACTCTTAAAGATATGATCAAGAATTGCAGTGATTCCTCTATAAAACATTTAACCCTTTTGATACCAACCTACCTGAAACTACTTCTAGTTCTATGATGCAATCTTCTTGTTTTAAAGTGATCTAAATTCAAAACCTTCCATCTACATTTCATGTTAATTTATGTTCCATACACTAGCCTTATAATGAGTTATTTAAATAAATTCTTCATTATTTAAAAAATTAATTGAAGTAGAAGCAGTGTATTTCAGTAGAAATATAGTAATAAAAAGGATTAACAAATGACCCTTCTTGAACATGAAATCTAAAATTAGCTTTGGCTTGTTCCAAGTATTTGAAAACATTTTTTCTTTGCTTTTCTCAAGGTTACTTTAGCTTCTTTTTAGCTAAGACTGGTTCTAAATGACTATTTCTTGTTCATGATAAATTGTTAATCTGTCCTCCACCTCAAGCCTTTCAGATCTTTTTGAACACATTTCTTACATGTTAGGGGTGAGTAAGATACAACAAGATGAAAGGTTAGGTAGTGCAACATAGAAAATAAAAGTTCATGCCTTACAAATCAATTCCTGACTGCAACTGCACTCTCAGTTTACGCATTAACTGTGTTCATTTTTATTATATCTACTCATTGACAGCGTTCCTTATATTCTGCTCAATAATTCCTCACATTCCACACAGATATACACAATGTGGAATACATAATGTGCACCATACATACATTTATGTGGAAGCGGTCACTCATATATGTGGATAGAAACTAAAAGAAATACTGAACAATATTGATGTTTGGTAAATACAAAAAATAAGATAACAGTAGATTTCTTGATTCTCTGTTTAGAGAATCAAGAAATCTACTGTTTTATCACTGGAAGTGCTGTTTGCTTTTTCTTGTCCTTCCAATCTGGAACTGTGCGCACCAAAAGCTACCTCTTTAATAATGATCTACAACAATCTGTAGTTGTGAATTGTCAACTGATATAAAGAAAAAAAAAAAGAGATATGACTTTAACCATAAAGAATAAATTCAATCCAATTTTTTTTTTCATGTGAGCAATAAACATTATTTATAATCATTCCAGATTTAGCTTTTTATAAATCTGAATCGTTTTACCTTCATTGAGAAAAGTCCAATAAATTAAATGTTTTCCTACAAATCTTGATTTGTATGAAAATCAACCCACACTTGTCATTTTATTTTATTTATAGAATTGTCTGCAAATAAATATAAGAAATGTACTGCTTGTATATTTATATAGCCAACAAAGCTAAGTTAGTTTTATTTAAACTTTCTTTAAGTACAGTAATGATAATTTGCATTTCTTTTTAAGATCTAAGTATTTATATAGGTTTGCAATTGAAGTTGCTGATATTTTAAGTATTTCTAGATAGAAAACAAAAATGAGTTTTCATATTTGAAGTTTAAAATGTAAGGAAAACAGAGTGAGATATGTTGGAAAAGGGAATATAAAATATTAAAAAAAAGAAAAGTATTAAGATTATGCTGTAATTATCTAACTGATCACTGTATTTTGTTTACATAGCATTAACATTTCTGTGATCGAATTACAGAATATTCCTTCTTGCACAAACCTAATTATTTACATTTTCCTTTTATTGTTGCTTAGCAACTGGAAAATCAGTTAAGACTTTCAACAAGCTAAATTCTTGATTCAGTTGCACTGTGCTGTCTTGCATTAGTATACAAGAAACCTCTTGATCCTAATGATCAAATTTGCTAAGCATTTAACAATTTTTCAATTCTGTTTAGAAATATTTCAAGAACAATACTCAACAATCAGCAAACAATGCAGATGGACCAAAATATTTATTTAAGCAAGGAGAAGTCCTACTCAGACTTATGCTATTGATATAGTTGATGTTCAACTCAAACCCCTGCTTGTCAATATCTGTGGGGAAAGTGTGGGCAAGAAGGGATTTCCAGAGTTACAATTCTGATGATAAAGTATTAAGTGTAATCTGTTGAAGTGAAATATAGTCATCATCATCATCATCATCGTTTAACGTCCGCTTTCCATGCTAGCATGGGTTGGACGATTTGACTGAGGACTGGTGAAACCGGATGGCAACACCAGGCTCCAATCTAATTTGGCAGAGTTTCTACAGCTGAATGCCCTTCCTAACGCCAACCACTCAGAGAGTGTATAGTAGACATGAGAATTGAATACATTGAGTGTATTTAGTTGATTGTGGTAATGAAGCAATAAAATTAGGAACGTTGGGTAATGTCTCTTTGGGTTTTTTGTGCATAGGAAAATGATGGAGTGGTCTCAACTCAGCTGGAATGCTTCAGATCATCAGTTGGCTTGATCAAGCTCATACCTTCCAAATCAATTCCAGACTGCAATCACACTCTCAGTTTACATATTAACTGCGTTCATTTTTATTATCATATCTACTCATTGACAACATTCCATATATTCTGCTCAATAATTTCTCACATTCCATACCGATGTTTACAATGTGTAATACTTATGTGCACACTTAAACATACACACACTTATGTGGAAGCAGTCACTCACATATGTGGTTAGAAACTAAAAGAAATACTAAGCAATATTGATGTTTGGCAAATGCAAAAGTAAGATAACTGTAGATTTCTTGATTCTTTAAACATGTTTTATCACTGGAGTGTATTTAGTTGATTGTGGTATTGAAGCAGTAAAATTAGGAATGTCGGGTAATGTCTCCTTGGGTTTTTTGTGCATAGGAAAATGATGGAGTGGTCTCAACTCAGCTGGAATGCTTTAGATCATCAGTTGGCTTGATCAGGGTTAAGCCAAATCAGCTATTTCATGGATTGGAAAAATCCTTAGGTGATTGCCCCCATCAAAGCTGTTTTTGTGATGATGGTTGAGTATTTTATAGGGGTACTCTGCAACATGCTACCATATCTGGTGCACCTCAAAATTCACTTATGTGTCCTACACTCTATTAACACCATCCTTCACACAATTCCACCTTAAACTTCACATCTGGGTTTCATCTATAAACAATCTTCATATTTCAAATCAGTCTTGTACTATTATGAAGATCTTGAAAACATTCTTCAACAGGATCGTAATATTTGCACCATAGTACACAACATACATCAAGGAAGCAGTCATGCAACTGTACACCCTCCCTATTCGTGAACAACACAAAATTAACTCTTCAAACTTGCAACAAATGCTAGGTCATACAGTCTCTTGATCTTTCATAACAACCACATATCTACAAAACCAAGACTGCATCCAAAAAGCTAGGCTTCTTTAAAGTTTGAAATTACTCCAAGCCTGAACAATTGTTGATTTGCAGTAGTAAAAACCCAAATGTTGACCATATTGGAGTATTGTATATGTTTTAGATAGTGCAGCTGTTATACAAACATTGTAGATTGCATTAAAAATAAAGAGAACAGATAATTCTGGATGAGTGGCAAAGAATCCCTTGCCAACTCACTCCATACCTTCCTCCTTGTTCCATCCTCCTTTCACTTTTGATGGGTGTCATAGATGAAGGTAACCAATTTCTGGTCAGTGATAAGTTTGAAACGGTTTCCCAATAAGAAGTGTCTCCATTTCCTTGTTGCTTCCACAATAGCATAAGCTTCCTTCTCAACAGCAGAGTGATGTTGCTCGCTGGGAGTTAGAGTCCCTGAGAAGAAAGCTACCGGGTGTTGCAGCAATGGCGATGTTGGAAGCATCTGTTTCAACTACTAATGGAATGTCAGGCTTCACTGTAGTTATGACAGAATGCTCGAGTTCCTTCTTCAGGTTTTCAAAGCTTTGTTTGGCTCTCTCAGGAAGGGGAAATGTCGTGTTATGAATAAGTGGATGAATTTTGTCAGAAAAATGGGAGATCCATGGAGAGTAATAAGCAAACATTCCCACAGCCCACTTTTGAGCTTTCATATCTGTTTGGGGTGGAAAATCTACAAGGAGTCTTAATCTTTCTGGATCTGGTTTGATGTTACCCTTAGAAATCTCGTACCCCAACAGCGTTATCTGATCAGTAGCAATGATGCTTTTACTTTCATTAAAGGTAAGTCCATACTTCTTCACAACAGCAAGGAAATTTTCTAAATTCTTGTCATGTTCTGTGCGATTGGTACCACAGACAGTAATATTGTCTTTGTACGTATCGGTTCCTGTGAGCTTTCCTTTAATGATTGAATCCATTACTCTTTGAAAACATGCAACTCCATTGGTTACTCCAAAGGGTGTATGACAAAACTGGTATAACTGGCCACAAGCTTCGAATGGTGTAAACATTTTCTCATGTTCTTTGATTGGGATTTGATGGTACGCGCTTTGAAGATTGAGAATGCTGTAGATTGCTTGTGTTGCGATATCTTCAATCATCTTTCCAATTTTCGGCAGGGGATAGGCATCAAGATAAGTGTATCTGTTGATGGTCTGACTGTAATTTATGACGAGTCTCTTTTTATGACACTCGTTAGTGGTAATGAGAATTTGGGCTCGCCATGGTGAATTTGAGGGCTCTATGATTCCATCTTCCAAAAGCTTTTGAATTTCTTGATTTATAAATTGGTCATCCATTTTTGTATAATGATGAGACTTAGTTGCGATTGGTTTACAGTCTGTTGCAAGGGTTGAAAACAAGGATGGTGCTTCTATACTTACAGGATTGAGGCCACAGAGTGACAAAAGGGGTCTTTTACCTGGAAATGAGATATTGGACTCCTTCGAGTTACTTAAGAAAATCATGACCCAACAAGACATCCACACACAGGTCTGATAGTAGCGACAGGTGCACACTGCTATGATGTTTTCCTCCCAAGTTCATTGTAACCTTGCAATGACCATCCGTAGATTTTGACAGATTAGTTGCGGCCATGTTTATTACTTTCGTCGATCTGAAAACCAGCCACTTGTTATGATGAACAACATTTGAGTTGATATAGCTCTCAGAACTTCCGGTATCAATTAGAGCTGAAAGTGTTACTTCGTTGACATCTATTTTGATGACAGTATTAGTCAGACACTGTGGAGCAGAAGCGGTTAATAGAGATGTAAGCTGCAGTGCAGAGAAGATGGTTGCGAGATTCTGTCCAGAACGCAGTGAAGCAGTAACATATTTGCTTTTTGACTGGCATACTTTGAAGAAATGACCCTTCTTGTTACAGTTTTTACATGTGGCCTCCTTAGCAGGACACTTGTAACGAGGATGACGGTTATTCCTGCAAAAATAGCATTTATTACTACTCTTTGTGGCAGCTACCATAGTTTTTCCCACATCCGTGGTTAGATTATCTGTTGCTGCACAATTGTAGACTGATTGAGGTGATAAATGGTAAGATTTAAAGTAGGTACATGCCATTTCAAGTGATCTGGCTTCATAAGCTGTTTGAAGATGAAGTATTTTCTTTTCGAGAAGCCTTTGTTGAATATCATTAGACTGCAATCTGGTGATGAAAACGTCTCGGATAGATTCGTCTCTATACTTCTCAGTGGAAACTGATTGAAAATTACAATCCTTGGCTAATGATTTGAGTCTTTGCAAAAATTCATCGAGACTTTGACCTCATTCTTGTTTATGTGTAGCCAGTAGATGTCTTGCAAAAATTTCATTCCTGGGCTTCACGTAGAGATTCTGTAATAGTTGTATGGCATCGTCATATGAAGAGCAATTAACAACATATTCGTTCACAGATGGAGCAATATAGTTGATAAGTGTATTCAGTTTATCTGGTTGATGCTGTTCTAAAGTATTAATAAAGTTGAAGATCCTGTGCCAGTGATTCCATTGTTTGGCTGCATTTGTCAAATTAGGATCTGCGTTAAATTGTTCTGGGCGTAGAAATCGATCCTTGTTTGAAAGAAGTTGAATAAATTGAAATGTAAATACCAGGATACAGAATGAACAATTTCAGACTGACGAGCGTTTGTAAGAACAGAATTGCCATATTGGAAATAAGGCTTTATTCAACTTCTTTGACAGATACAGTAGACAAATAATAATTTTCACCAGTGGGTTGAGAATGAGTTAACGACGACATGATGTAGTTTGGTAATGAAAAGCTAGCCAAAATAGTTACGTATAAAAAATACATACATGAACAGCATGTATATTTTTGTATAAACAATGTATATGCACACAACATAAATATGCATACACACAGTTCATTGCATTCTCACAACACTGGGGTAGGGGGAACCTGCTTTGCTGGCACAGTCTATCAGGGAATTTTCCAATCTGAGTTCTTTTTGTTTAACCTTGATCAATCCAAATCAAGTGGGCCAAAGATCAAAGGCATTCCAGCTTTGACCACTTCATCATATAATTATGTGCAAGAAATCCAGAACCACATTATCCAATGTGCTCTTTTTTTAAGATTGAGGGGGATTTGGCTATTGTTGCTAATAGACTGAATAACCAAGTTGAAATTCTTTCATTATTTAAGATTGATTGACACTAAGTGGGTAACATTACAAGGCATTTCTCAAGTCAAGCAAAGTAAAAAAAATTACATTGATGTCAAGAGCAACAGTATTTGTTTTGCCATGATTATCAAGAAAGAGGTGGAGGTGCAATGGCTCAGTGGTTAGGGCAGCAGACTTACGGTCATAAGATTGCGGTTTCGATTCCCAGACCGGGCATTGTGAATGTTTATTGAGCAAAAACACCTAAAGCTCCACGAGGCTCCAGCAGGGGATAGTGGCGAACCCTGCTGTACTCTTTCGCCACAACTTTCTCTCACTCTTACTTCCTGTTTCTGTTGTGCCTGTAATTCAAAGGGTCAGCCTTGTCACACTTTGTCACGCTGAATATCCCCGAGAACTATGTTAAGGGTACATGTGTCTGTGGAGTGCTCAGCCACTTGCACGTTAATTTCACGAGCAGGCTGTTCCGTTGATCAGATCAACTGGAAACCTTGATGTCGTAAGCGATGGAGTGCCAACAACAACAACGAGACTATTGGTGCATGACATAGGAAAGTAAATATCTGTAATAGAGCTGATTCACTTGAGTGGGTGTTTATATTTTATTCTCTTTGAGATACAGGAAGAGGGTAGTAGGTTGGTATTTAGCAGAGAGAGGTTGCTTTTCATGGAAATGAGACACATGATCAAAGGCAATCCATTGGTAACCATTCTCTTTTTTACTTTTTAAATTTTACATATTATACCTAGGTCTATTTCATTTGTGTGCTCTTTTTTTTAAAAACAGTTGGATATGAATTAGGAATAATTTAGGGATTATCATCTGACAAGATTTGAGGCTCAAATTATGTTGTTATAAAATTCCTTTCAGAGAAATCCATCTCATTTTCATCTTTGTGACTATTAGTCAATACTTCTTTGTTTTCTATTCTCTTTATGATTAATACAGCATTTTCTTTTCTTGTGATGGATTTACATTGAAGTGATGGATTTCCAGACCTTGTAAAGCACCAAACAAAATACCTTATTAATATTTAACGTTCTGTATTCATATTTTGCAGAGGTTTAATTTGCTTTTCATCTTTCCAGAGTCAATAAGTACTAATCAACTATTACTATTTGTGTGTATACTGTTTTCTATTTTGGTATAATTTTATTTTCCTTTGCTACGAGGTGGATCCCATTTTTATATTGCTGCCACTCCTACTACTACCCTTTGTGTATGTGAATTATAAGAAGATATTATCAGATTATTTATCCTCATCTGCATTGAGTGGGTGTATAATGTAGTGTTTTAGTTCCATTTCGTATATTCTGTGAGAATCTGCATTTTTAAATCTGATTCCTTCCTCCTTTCTAGTCTTTCTTAGACTATATTAAAAGAAATAAAAAGTTTTGAGGCCTTGCATAGGTAACTTCAAGAATTAACAAGCTCTGTTAGGATTGGCTGTAAATTCATTGAAGAATTTAGTGTGTGTGTGTGTGTGTGTGTGTGTGTGTGTGTGTGTGTGTGTGATGTTTATCAGGACTCTGTTCTTAGTCTAATTCTAGTTCTTTAGGTAATACTTCAGGGATTCAAGATTAGGTAACTTTTATATTGGTCATGTGGTTCTCATTGCAAAATCTCTTCAAAAGCTGCAGAGAAAAGGTTCCAAATTTTGAAGATTCTTTTGTGCTATCTAGGAAGGGACTTAGCTTAATATATAAGAAGGGAGTAGGTAGGAAGTTATTACTGTGTGCTGTTTATGGCTATGTATAGTTACAGTGAGAACTCTTGGGTATTAATAAATACAACAGATGTATGAGTAGTTAGCAGTAGTGACACTAGAAAATGAAGTCTATGAACTGTTCAGATAGAACCTTCCTTGAACCAAATGTTGTCATTCGAATTGAAGTTTTTCTGCTGCTTAACTGGGGTTGTTTCATTGGTCCAGTATATTTAGATGAATAGGATTAGTTTGTACAGTGGAAGAGATATTGGATATCATATGAAATGCCATTGCAATCTAAACTTACGTTAACGATTTCTGGATCACTTCAACTATGTTAGTTTTTATAGTAAGGACCAAAACAAATGCACAATTGTGCCAGTATTCATCTTGTTTTCTGTGGTAGGCATTTTTCTTCCATATTTATCATGATCTGGTCTGCTGATGGGTAACTGCCTCATAGCATTCAAATCATATCAACCACTAAACAGCAAAGTTTTTTTTCATTGCCAGTTCTTGGTTTTCCAGTGTTGACAGAATTCTAAGTGGCCTGAATCTTTGTTGAATCTTGTAAATAGTGTTAATTCTTTATTTAATTGTAGCTTGGATTTCAAGGTTACTGTTTTCTCTTGTGGCATATGAGTGGGCATTGTTGTGCTAATGTTAGTCTGGTTATACTTTTAGTCTTTATACCTCATGATGTAGATGATCTTCAGCTCCCAATCTGTGGTGATCTTGACCATAAGATGAACTGTATTTTGTACAGCTTGTATTTTTTGACTGCTTTGTTTGAAACTTGGCTCTATATTAGACATGGAGAATTAGCAACCAATTGCTTTATAGATTGCTATTATTGTGAATTTCTCCTGTTTCCAAGTTCTACAAGTTAATGATTAAAATGTTTCTTTAGTAAGAAGAGAGACAGAAATGGGTGTCTTGCTTTAGAAGAGGTACATGGTTACCCGGCCAGAGAGAGAGAGAGAAAGATCAAGAATGAGGACAGAAACGTGTGAGGTAATTGCTCAATAAGTATTGGATTAAGGTGTGGTGTGCTTGCTTATGTGGAAGAGGAGAAATTGAAGAGCTCACATCTCAGAATGTTGGTCATTACAGGTAGATGATGAAGATAAGTGGCTATTGGTCTTAATAAAACAAATGCTAAAATGGTGGTGGTAATGAACATTTATGCCACTTTAAATAACCTAAAGTAAACCTTGCACTGAATGTTCACTAACATCTCAGACATACTAAATTAGATTTTTCGCTGGTCTGCTTCATTTGGTTAATAACGTACTAGCCTAACTTTTTAATATCATATAATTTTGGTTCTTTTCTCTTTATCACTGATGAAAGGTGGTTACTTTTAAAGAAAATAAAAATATTCTATCAAGGTTAAATTGTAATATGATGGGTAACCCATTCCTCGAAAATAGTTTAAAAAGAGAAATGAAGAATAGTTAAGAAAATTTTATCTTTTGAGATAATTTGAGAAATGTTGTATACATATTCCAGTATGTAGGTGTCGTGCCATAAATAACTAAATAAATAGGGAAACATTACTAGCTTTTCTGTTGGTAACTGCTGGAGAACTAGCCTTTGCAGTAATAGCTTACTAGTTGGAAAAATCCTAAGATGGTTTTACTACTTGCTATGTATAAACATGGTATATAAAGTAGATATTTTATAGGACGGTATGATGAGAATATACTTACAAAATATTTTATTCTAAATAGTTGTTAGAAGGTTTGGTATTGATTAGTTATGAAAGACAGGTTATAAATTTTAAATTGAGTTCTATTAAAAAAATTTGCTAACTACAATACTTAGACTTTTGTTTTTTAAATAGCAATAAATATTTTCTGTAAGTCTAAAATTTTGTCTCAGTTTGTCATATGAAGGTCCTTTCTGATTTTGTTGCCCTTCCCATTCTCAATGTCATATGTATCCTTTAAGTCTGTATAGATTGAGAAGTTTGGATGGAATATAAATATCTATCTTTAGATTTTCTGAACTTTCTGCAGCACACTACAGTAATATGATGAAAGCAACTTACTAACTCACCTAGTAGATTTATTAGTTTCTTTCCACAAATGGCTTTATATATTTATTTATCGTAATGAGTTACAAATATAATTTTCTTTTAACTTTATGATTTTTAAGTTAAAAATAATTATAGAAATCTATCAGATTGAAGTATTTAATATAATTATTAGTCGCATTGTAAATAATAGGGACTATAAATATTTTATTTTATATTAAAATCAAATTTCATATTTGTCTAATGCATTTGCTGCCAAAAAAAAAAAAAAAAAAAAAAAAAAAAAAAAAGAAGAAATTCACTGTGGGTAAAAATGTCATTAAAAAAAATCAAAGAATACTTTTAAAAGATATTAAGTTTATCTTGAGAATTTTTATTCCTAGATATATTGTATCTAAGCAAACGCAAACTCCGTGTACTGGTCTAAAATATAAATTGTGTTATAGCCGATTATATGCCTTAAATGTTAACTTCAAAGAATGAGGTAAAACCAAGTATGGAGACAAGAGTGAAAATGAATCATCAGTTACTGGTTATAATTGACTGAAAATACCAAAGTGACATGTTTTGGTATCTCTGAATATTTTAACTGCCTGTTCTGCTTGCCAGTATGCCTTGGTTGATTATAGCATTCCAATAATAGATCGTGAGGTGTACTTGGATAAAATTTTAAGTGCTTGACTGTTATTTTTGATAGCTATAATCGGTTGGGTAATTATGTTGAAAACCATATCCTCATAAACTTGTCTTACTTATTTAACTCCTTTGTTACCATATTTCTATTGAAATACACTGGTTTTCTTTCAATTAATTTAGAAAATAATGAATGTAATAAAATAACTTTGTCATTATTAAACTGATGTTTGGAACATATAAATTAACACGAAATATCAATAGGAAGTTTTAATTTAGATCACTTTAAAATAGGAAGTCTGTATCATAAAACCAAAGGTGGCTTTGTGCAGTTTGGTTTCAGAAAAGTTAAGCCATTTGTTCAGGAATTAAAGGTTTGTCTACAAATTTTAATTCCTTTTAGAAGCCTCCTCCCCCATCCCCACAAAACTTATGAAATTCTCCATCAAAATAAGAATAGAAGATGGAAGTGCAGTGCTTCTGTTTTAAATAAAATGCAATGCCCCAGTAACCCTTGATGGCTTTTTGAGTTATTACTAATTTTTTCCTCTTAATTTAGTGTGTCAAGGGCAAGTCTGCAATAAGTTTTATCAGGAAACCAAATTTCTCTATTTCTATTTTCATTTTTTTTTTTTGTTTTTTCTGACTAGATTTTATCACTGGTGTTTATATTTAATGTGTACCTACTGGTTTCATTATTACACAGTGGCTGATGTTTGACAGTAAAGGATGTATAGACAAATATATTCTGAAATACAGAATTTGATATGATACATGATACATATAATGTTTTACATTAAGAAAACGACTACTTTTAAGGTGAGTTAAACAAATGATAAATCTTTAGTCCCTAGATTAAACAATTATAAATCAGCTTAATTCAACAAACATTTTTCAATTTCTGCTAGGCCAAATGTTTTCAAAAACACAAATGTCTAAAGAAAAGATCTTTTAACTGTGGTCTTAAAAGAAAATGATATAATTTTCCATCAAAATGTTTAGTTAGCAGAATATGAAGTTAAAATACTAAATCAATCATCAGTTATAAAATAGAATTAGTAATAGAGTTGCAGTGTAGTGTGTTGAGCTAACAGCTAAAGTGTCAGTTAAGTAAACAGTAGGATCCATGGTAACTAGTGATGATCTGTGTCAGCAATTGGTGAATAAAAGCAGTTCAAAAGTGAAATAAATTGGTTTTCCATGAAGAAAGAAAAATCTAATGCATTCAGACATAATCTTCATCAGAGAGAGAGAGAGAGAGAGAGAGAGAGAGAGAGAGAGAGAGAGAGAGAGAGAGAGAGATGTCTTCTTATGGTAGTGAATAAATAGGAGGATGGGAGGGAGGTTGCAAGGTAAACACATTTTGGTATTGACACTGTGCCTCTGGCAAGCAGTACTTAATGATTCATGAAAGGGTTTAACTGCAGCATAATGGGTTTGTTTATTTGATAGGTTTACTCAAATATTACTTGCAAATTAGTGCAATACTGAGATGTCAACTAGACACACTGATATGATCTGCAATATCAGTCAAGCATGATGCACACAGTCTGCAATATTTAGTAGTCACAATAGCAGTGGTCTGTGATATTCACCAACTATATCTTCCATAATAGTAGTAGGTAAGTTCTCAGTCCTCACTGAACCCTCTCATCTTACATATGTTTCTAATGCCTTCTAGGAAAGGCATGTTTGTGACAATCTTATCCATAAGTTTGCCTTAAATTTTTAATTTCATACTTATAATAATGATGATAGTATTGTAAATTTAAATCCTGTAAGTGTTTCTGCCCCCTGAGTGAGAGAGAGAGAGAGAGAGAGAGAGAGAGAGAGAGAGAACTAAATTTTAGATAGTAACTTTCACTGTTTTACATTGAACAATAAATAATTCTGTTCTCCCTACCCCTGATGGTTGGGCAGTAGGTGAGGTAAAAATGATGGGAATAAAGTAGTTTATTGTTCAATGTAAAACAGAAAATTCAAACTTATTCTCTACATCAGCTTTCAATTTAAAGCATAGAATGATGGCTTAAATTGAGTTAAAATTAGGCAGTTTAATATATTTTTTTCCATCATCTGTAGTTGCATGATTTACTATCTTCACAGCTCATAACAATTTTGACACAAGGCCAGCATTTTTAGGCTGGGAGAAAGTCAATTACATTGACTCCCAGCCTCAACTAGTACTTATTTTACTGACCTCAAAACTATGAAAATCAGTGTTATTAGAACTTATGAACAATGTATTATTTGTAAATGTGGTCAGTTACAGCTTTTATTGCAGCTTTTAGGCAAGCTATGTGTACAAGAAAACTGAAATGAAAACAGAAATGAACAGTGATACTTGAGTTTACCACTCTAGACACATAGAATAGTATTTAAATGTTTTTCACCAAGGAAGTTTATTGAAACTGATGTGGTTTTGCTAGGTGATGGTGAAAAATAACTAACATATAAAGGCTGTTTATAGTCTAAAATGTTAATGAATGTCTTTGTGCTTTTGTGCACAAGAGGAATATAATAACCCCCGCCAAACAAAACAGCAGAAAACAATTGATGTATTCATGCATAATGCACACTTTTCCCTCATTTGAAGACCTAAATATAAGGGGTGTGCATTGTACACATCTAAATGTTACTCGCATTTGAGATGGCATCATGAAAAAAAGTTATATTTATTGTCCAAGTTAACTGATGTCTTTGAGCTAAGGCCACTATTATAATGTTACATGATAGTGATGATATATTAAAGGTTTGGCACAATCCTATGGAATCATTGCTGTCAACCTTAAGTGTGATAGGCCAGAATACAGTTTCCATTATCAGAAATTCTGTTTAAATTATTTAATGCATCAAATAAATTAAATAATCAATACAGCTAATGCATAGATACTATCATTATTGAAACCTAAACTGGAAAACAAAGCTAAGCAGCATAAAAAAAAAATCTGCAAGAAACAAGATACTTCTACTCTGTTCCTGAAATACTATAATTATTATAATGAATTGTAACTATTTACATTTCTATTGAAAGACTGAAAGTGTTTAATGATGAAAGTATTTACATTCTGCTTCTGTATTGTATGTTATAGTCATCCATACTGGTTCACTTCATGGGTTGTCTTTACAGCAGATAAATTTTTACAGCCTACACCAGTAAAGTTCAAGGGTCACTTTTGAATTTGCCTATTGTTTTGGGGATACTTGAACTTTTCAATATTTTAATTTTTTTGTCAGGGGAGAATGCTGTGCCAATGGCCCATTACAGGATCTCTAAAATTGATAGGAAGATGGGAGAAAGGTAACCTCAAACAGGAAACCCTGCTTAAATGCTTAAATGCAGGTAAAATGCTTAAATGCAGTAAAAAAGTCCATAGTATTCACGTAAGCATACCAATCCATATAGGCGCATGTATGGATTGGTGCGCTTATGCGAATGCTATGGACTTTTTTACTCCCTTAGCTTTACTCCCTCCCCTTACTTAGCGGTCATTCTAATAGCTCTTTTGTCTTAATAACGGTCAGCCACACAGTAATTTCCCTTTGTTTAACTGTCATTTTCATAGGAATTTTCAATGGCCAGATAACTGAAGAGATGGCAGCGTGGGTTTCTGCCCTGGCATCCGAAACTCGGAGTTTTATCATGGCTACCGGATAATTGTCACATATTTTTACAGATAAATTCCTGTTGTCTTTTCTATCTATCTATCTATATATATATATATATATATATATATATATATATATATATATATATAAATAAATAAATAATATGTTGCTTGAAGATAGATGTGGGCTGGCAACAGGAAGGTTATCTAGCCATTGAAAACCCACGTCAAGAAATTCTGTCTGACTCATGCAAGCATGAGATACTGGACATATGCGCACACACGCGTGCACACATACATACGCGTGCACACACACGCGTGCACACACACACACACACACACACAGTGAAAGTGTGCGACTTAGTGTTGAGCTTACAGTCTGGACAAGGTAGCACATTCTATTCTTGAGCAAAGCATCTGCTTCAGTCTACTCAGGTGAAAATTAGTATTAGCTATGTATTGAGCCAGCCCCCTCACATCCTCAGTGTTTCTCTGAGTCAAAGGTGGGAGGATCAAAATGTGTTATGTCTACTCATAACTACGTACATAGGTGTTTAAACAATTTGTAAAAGCATCACACGTGCTACCAAGCTATACTCACTTATCACAGTGTGTATGTGCATGCATGCATATATATATATATCAGCGGGTTCAGCAAAATGCATTTTGTTTTGTCTGAAAATATGTCCAGCTAATTACCAAGAACAGTAGAAAGCCTTATGCAACTGAGATTGTGTTAGAAGTCTGGATAGTAAATGCTGGTGTAGAAGAAGAGTTAGAACAGTGAGGATGCTGATGATAGTCCTAGTAAGAGTAGTGATGAGGATGATGCCGTGGTGTGGGAGAAGGTGGTATGCTTGAAGATAGATGCAAATTAAGGGTTGTTGTAATATTTGGATTATTCCCTAGAGCCATAGCAGAAGGTTGCTCAAACAACCCCCACCCCACCCATGGAGATGGTGATTACGGTAACGATAGTGGTGGTAGTGATAATGCTATCCCCATCATCACCTTCTCTTTGACATAGCCATCTCTCTACCTTCACCAGCATTATGATCGTATCGTCATCTCTAGTTTTTGCTAGCCACTCTACAGTCTCAGTTAAATAAGACCCTGCACCTGTTAATTATCAGCGACCAGAAGGCTTCCGATGAAATGCATGTTATTGAACTCACTGTTTCAATAACATGTTAATAATCCTAATATTTTGAGTTCATTATTTTAACCCTTTTGATACCAACCTGCCTGAAACCGCCTCTGGCTCTGTAGTACAAATGCCTCATTTTCAAAAGTTCTAAATTAAAATCTTCCACCAAACCTTAGTCACAATTTATGTTCCTAACATTAGCTAAATAGTAACTAAGTTATTTTAGTAAATTCTTTGTTATATTTAAAATTAATTGAAAGAAACTCATCTCAACAGAAATATGGTAACAAAAGGGTTAAGTGACATAACTATGTTCCTTTGAGTAGGAGAACCCAGGATTTATCTGTGTTTTAATTGGCAGAAAAGTTACAAAAGTGACTTGAGGCCTGTGTGTGTGTGTGTGTGTGTGCGTGTGTGTGTGTGCGTGTGTGTGTGTGTGTGTGTGTGTGTGTGTGTGTGTGTGTGTGTACACACACGACTTCTAGCCACAAAGATTTGGGAGCTCAAGGATGACACTTAAATTTGATTTGAGTTGAGACATCATTAGGGTTGCTAAACTGCAGATACGGGTGCGCGCTTTGCTGCATGGAGCTGTTTGAAATTTTCATGAGATCAAATAGTGAAAATCTACCAAATAATAAACTAGACCTTTGCCTTTCCTGTATACATAAGGCTATCCACACTTCTAAATATTTTAAAGATGCCAAACAACCTGTATAGTAACTATTAACTTAGGGCCAATCTAATTTACTCCCTCTGTTGTTGACCCAAAAATTGATTCATCTGCCTATTTATTTTTGAGTCCTTCCAGTCTTGTTTCCCTTTACCATTAATTTTTACTATACTTGCATGGTATGCTATGTTGAAGGAACTAACCATTCTATCTGTGCTGTACCCAGTATTATGCAATAGCAAAGATATCTAACTTAGAAGTAGCAGCCTGCACATCCTAACCAGTTCTCTTCCAATTCTACTAGGTACGTAATCCTTACACCAAGATAGAGTTATTTATGCTGCACTCGTTAAATAATAGATGGAACATGCTATCCAGACCTCTTACCCACAGCTATTGTCTGGAGTTGCATTACCTGATTTACACAATAATGATTATACTATCTAATTAAATAATATCAACACCACCTATATAACATTCCATATTGTTAATCATTAGACTATTTCCTACTGCTGGCTTTCTTTGATATCTGATCTGGTATTTCCTCTAAGTCCGTACGAGGTATAGTTTATTATATTACCCCATCTTTCTTTAAACTTCTTAATGATAAGTAGTACTCTATTATTACTACCAGGTTTTCCTCTCCAGGCAAACGTGTCCTAATATTACAAGCAGCCTCCACTAACCCATATACATTTTTGTATCTAAAACTACACCCTATATCTTTCCACTTCATGCTTACAATTCCATTAGAAGTTAGATCTTATTATTTGACTGCCTTTGTACCCTCCCCCTACTTTCAACCAATGTCCACAGAATACCCCTAAATTCTGTGTTTCTCTGCCTGCCTCCCTTTGTCCTTTAGCCTTAGCTTGTGAATCCTAAACCCGGACTCTATGCCTCTTTGGCTTGCATGTATTTATTTTTCTGCACCCTTACTTTTGCTTTCTTCATCCTTAATTTATATTAGGTCCTCTCATCATTACCCATTGTTCCAAACTTACTATAATAAAATATTACCTGCACGCCACTCTAGCCTACCAAACTCCTATCTCACCCGGGTCACTGACCTTAGATATCTTTCATGAACTATATTCTTAATCTCAACAGCCAACTTTGTTGGTCATTCTCTCATTTCACAGTTGGCCTCAACAGACTTCAGCCATGTCCCTGCTGTATTCTTGGGATATTCTTTTGTTTGTAAAATTACATTTCATCTGATGATTATGCTTTTTGTAATGGAGTTATGTTCTCATTCTTCTATTAAAAAGATGTGTAAGAAACAGGTGTAATGAGCTGACAATTATCCATCATATGTTATTATTCATTTGATTATAAGACACCAAGGGAATTTACTTGTTGGACACCCTAGACTATACCAACAAACGCATGCTTGAACCGACCCTAGGTGCTAAATACCCATAGGGATGGTTTTCTCTGTACACAACCAGAATATCTTATTTGGTACTTACCAACTATAGACTGGAATCACAGGTTTATCCAGCCCTGCCTAGTGCATATCTTTTCAAGTACCTGATTCCATCTGAATCTTTATTTTACTATTTATATATGTGTGTATATATTTGTATGTATGTGTGTATATATTTGTATGTATGTGTACATGTATATTTATATGTGTGCGTGCGCACACATTTGTGTGCCTGTGTGTATATGTATATAGATTACATCCATACTTGCATCTATATTATATAAAATATATATTTTATAATTATATTACACACAGACACAGGCATAATGCATTCTATTCATTTTTATGCCTGTTTTTCTTTGCTACCATGGATTACACAAATATATTTTCAAGGCATTGTTTTTCCCGCTAAGTGCTCTTGTCACTATCCCATATGTGTTTCCCACGTCTTTGAAAGCACAAAGCCAGCAAATGAATTCTGAACAGGGAAAATGACAACACCACTACTTGTAGGCTCATGGGAAAGTGGAAATATAAATGAGCATAGACATGTATGTGCAAGCACATATATATGCATATATATATATATATATATATATATATACATATATATATATATAAGTGCAGGAGTGGCTGTGTGGTAAGTAGTTTGCTTCCCAACCACATGGTTCCGGGTTTGGTCGCACTGCATGGCACCTTGGCAAGTGTCTTCTACTATAACCTCAGGCCAGCCAAAGCCTTGTGAGTGGATTTGGTAGACGGAAAGTGAAAGAAGCCTGTTGTATATATATGTGTGTTGTGTCTGTGCGTGTGTGTGTGTGTTTGTGTTTGTCCCCCTACCATCATTTGACAACTGATGTTGGTGTGTTTACATCCCTGTAACTTAGCGGTTTGGCAAAAGACCGATAGAATAAGTACTAGGCTTGCAAAGAATAAGCCCTGGGGGCGATTACTTCGACTGAAGGCGGTGCTCCTGCATGGCCACAGTTAAGTGACTGAAACAAATAAAAGAATACACGCACGCACGCGCGCGCGCACACACACGGAGAGAGAGAGAGAGAGAGAGAGAGAGAGAGAGATAGTTCTTTCAGTTTCTGCCTGCTTAATCTACTCACAAGGCTTTGATCAGACATGAGTTATAGTAGAAAATACTTAACTAAGTTGCTGTGTAGTGGGGCTGACCCCCAAATCACATGGTTTGGAAGTGAACATCATAACTACACAACCATCAGAACTTGCATCAGGTTAATTTACTATTTTCATTTTGTGTGTATGTGTGTATGGACACAGGCATGGCTGATTGGTTAAATTTGTGTCACTGTCATGAGATTCTGGGTTGAATACCCCTTGTATTGCATCTTTGGTTGGTGTCAATGCCTTACGCATGAAATTTGATACACAAAAACAGTGGAAGCTGGTGGGTGTGAGGCTTTCATTATACCATAATTCAAAGTTCCTATTTTGTCATGTTGATTCAACCTGAAAATTAACATGAGGTACACACGTCTCTGGAATACCTAACTTTTTGCTTGTTAATTATATTAGACTTAAACTAGACAATCAGGCATCTTGAATATTGACAACAACAACAGAGGATCGATCAAGTGTGTGTGGATGGATGGAGTGTGTGTGCATGTATTTGTTTTCGTATACACACGTGCACATACAAACATGTGGAGTGTGAAAAAACAGTAAATGCAGAAGAGTATATTTGTTTGTTGCTAATGATTCTGTTGTCCCTTAGTTTCTTGATACTTGTGATCCTTCAAGCCAGAAAAAGAGGAACGAAGAGAGGAACATATTGAGTTAGGTGTCAGAATGCAGGCATGGCAAATGTAGGAGTTGGAGCTTTTAGATTTCTTTAGGTCATATGATAAGCTAGGTAAGTTTTGGAAGGATTTTTGCTTTATTCTTGCAGAAATTTCTCCATCACTCATCTCCAGTCCACTATTCCTATGTTCACTGAGTAAAGGCTGCTCAATGAAAATCAACTGTTTCACTTAAAAAAAAAAAGATTTTTTTTCTTTGTTTCCTGGAAAATCACCTGTGGTGAGAAACTGAATAGTAATGGAATGAGCCAAGCCCTCAGATTCAACTGAACATTGTGTGTGTGTGTGTGTGTGTGTGAGAGAGAGAATGAGAGGAGAGTTGTACAACAGTGCCCATTTAAATATAGGGAAAGGAGAGACGGTTATTGAGTGAAGTGCTGTGTACTAATTTAATGTTCACTGCATTAATTATAACACTAACTTAACTTTGTTTATGACAAGGATCTGGTAGCATTATGATAAGGGTCTTGTAGCTAAGTAGTGATAAGAGGAGCTGCATTAGGCTATAGAACAGTTTGCTTTTTCTAGGGAGCAGTGGAAATCTAGTACACCACATGTTACTGAATGTTGAATGTTTTAATTAAAAGAAATCGTGACTATTAGAAAATCTCAATTAATAATACATTATAATCATCATCATGATCCTGATCTTCTCCATCTTCATCACGGTCCTTTTTGTCTGCTCCTTTGTCATCTTCATTTTCATAACTATCATCATCCTCTTCTCTTCATTGACTTCATTGTCTCTGCCGCTACCAACTTTTCTGTCGTTCATCTGATCCTCTTCATATTTTTCTTCATCGTATCTTATTCACTTGTTCATTTCATCTTGTAGTCTCTAGTTGTTTCACAATCCAAGGTTATGTCTCTTCCTTTCCCTTGCTGGCATACGTTAGTTAATAAACAGTACATTTTATATTTGTTTCCATTATTTCTGTATCTAGTATATACATCAACAAATGGGAAGGATTAAGCTGCCAATGCATTATCTTGTTGATATTGTGTAGTGATTCACATTTTAAGGAAGGCTGCCAAACTGAATATTTCTTTTTCATTGGACGAGAATATAACACTGAATTATTTGTAATTCTTTCAAGCATGATGTCTATATTATGAGAGTGACAAACAATTTTATTCAGATGAGTCAAAACCTGAGTCAAAAGTATTGAAATAGAGACAGCAACATCAAACACTTATATATCTATAGCTACAATAGTTTAATCAGACTTTGGAATTAGTCCTTATTAAGACACTAATTGCTTGTTTTTTGTTTGTTTTTTTCCACTTTGTTTTAAATTTCAGTGTACTGTTTTTGCAATAGTATATTTGTATGCTAGAAGTGTATACAAATAGTATAGTTATTTATATGCTAGAGAAATTTTACATTACTTTTTGAAAATGTCAATTTTCACTCTTGTGAATAGTTGTAAATTTAGCCTGATCAAACTGTCCCTTGGTATGTGAGTAGCCAGATGCAATTCAAAGTTCAATTGTTCCAAGTATGTAATGTGGGCCATATTTTTTGTTCTAACATACAAGTGAATTATTGTGTAAGTGTATATTGTGTAAGTTGTATTTTCTCTAGTATCCAGTCTTTTCCTGTAGGTTATGTTTGTAGCCACAGCGAGGCAGATAAAGTGGCTGTAACAGTTGCTGTTCTTTTACAGTTCTGGGGCAGAATGATGTTAATGAAGTTGTTCATATTTGTATGTGTATTTGTGTTTGTCTAGATTGAGTGGGAGGAATAATGTTATTTAGTGGAATTTTGAAGATTTGTAGATGTCTGGGTGTTGGAGTAGATTGTGCATTTTTGACTGGGATTGTGAAGGTCAGAATGTGGTATAGCAATGAAATGTGCCCCTTACCTGTCTAGGTGCCTTTTTCTTTTGATGGATCTATTATATTGTTTGTACACTATTGCTTCTTTGTGATGACCACATGTGGTGTCTGAGTAATCTAAGTGTATTTGTGTGTTGGCTTTCTTTATGGCTCCTATGTGTACTTTTAATGTTGATATGTTGTGATTCTTTCTTTGTATTTCTATTGTTTTCATTCCATGTGAGGTGTTGAGTGTGATGGTTGATTATATCTGATGTTTTTTTGGTATTACTGGTAAGCAGGGAGGGGCTGAATTTAGTGTTACTTTTAGTATTTGTTTTGAGCCAGATATCTAAGTGGTTGATATAACTTTGAGTGGTTGTGCATTTTAATGAATGATACATGTTCTTTTGATGTCATCTGCATATGAGGCTGTGTGTCTATTTTGTGGAAGTGGGGGTTGGTTGTTTAGGTCTGAAGTTTGGGAAATTAAAACTTTTAGAGGGATTGTTATTTACTCTACATATATTTAAGCAGAGATAGTTTGCTACCAACACTTTTTTCATTAGAAAGACTTGTATCAGTTAAGTCATGACCATCCCATCTTTTCCTTATGTGTTGGGAGCTCAGAACTACGTTATCCAACCTAGCTTTTTCTTAGGTGCTGGGGGTATGATTTGAAGGAGATTTCCATATCTAGTTACTTGATATATAGATTTTTTCGTTTCTATTGTGTGTGGTGTTGCTATGTTATGTTTAAATTTGTCCCTGACTTTTATCAGATTGTATATATCAGTTATTTAATTAAGGTTGTATTTTTGTATTCTTACAGGTTATTTTATAGAAACTTATTTTGTGGAACATATGTACTGTAGTGTCTATGTTGGAGATTGTGATGTTGAATTCTGGAAATTGATTCTCTTTGTGTGCATTTTTGATTGTGAAAATGCTCTTTTTCATTGATGTGTAACTGTATTTTGGTAATGGTGGTTATTTCATTGAAAAGTTAGCTGATGACTTGTAAGGTGGCTGTGTTGTGAGATGTGGTGTGTGTCGTTTAGGATGTAATGATATTAGTATTGGTGCTGTTGGATCATCTCTTGTGTTATTCGTGCTATTGTATGTCATTGTGTCTCGCAGTGTATTGTGTACATTGAAATTTTCTTTCAATAACAGTGTTTGGAAGTATGCTAAATGGTATAACAAGGTGTAGCTTGGTGGCCCAAGTTAATTCTGAGTAGACTTATGATCAGAGGAATTTTTTCAGATGTACTTCAATTCAGTACACTAATTAGCCTTCTTACTCCACCCCACCCCCATCTTTTTAAATATAGTAGTGTATTTGAGAGATTGGTTGCTATTCCTAATAGATTGAATGACTATACAGATGTTGTGTGCTTTAATGTAGAGAAATTGTGGAACAAGACAGGACAGATATTGGTCATGATGGAGCTCATGTATTGTTTGTATGTGGTCATCAATTCTGTTGGCCAATTGTGTCACTTGTTATTGCCCTAAATTTCTTAGTATATTTGCTTTGTTTTGCTTTCTTTGTCTCCTGTGTGTTGTGAATGTTATAGAAATATTACATAACTTCTAGGATTTTTATCTCTGTGTGTGTGTGTGTGTGTGTGTGTTGTTGAATGATGTAATCGTATTTGAAGTTCTCAGTTGTTACTAGAAAGAAAAGAGATTAGATTTTTTATAAGTGCTACTTGAAGTCTGTCATGGGGGGGGGGGCAAGATTCTAGATGCTTTATATTAGGTTGAAGTAGTTAGGCATCAATGTCTGGAGGATGGTGTGATGATGTATGATGTCATCTGTGTAATTAGGTTGCCCGTATGTTTTGTGGTGCTAAGGTAAAGTTGTGCAGATATAGGTTGAAAAGAGTGGGAGAGAGGACTGATTCTTGTGATAATCCATTCAGGAAATTGCAAGTTCTGAAAGTATTTACTGTGTGGACGACATAGGCATGGTAATCTAACAAGTAGTTTTCTAGCCAGCATTTCACAAGTTGCTGTTGAGCATTTTTTGTATGAGTGGATCACATGGAATGGAGTCAAAATATTTGTTGGTATTAATAATAACTAGAATGGGACATGTGGGTGGTTTTTGTTCTTGAATCCATCATATGTATTCTGTGTTACATTTATAAACAGTGTAGTGGTCTGAATCCTTCTGATTTGCAGAAGGGAATATGTAGGCTAGTGAGGTAAGTAACCATCTAATTTAATATTGGTGTGATGATTGGTGGTTGTATCAATATAGTTATTTATTTTATGGGATTTCATTTTGCAGTTTTTTATCCAACTGTTGCCACGTCCTATTAGAGTAATTTTTGATATATATTGGTCACACCCAGTATACACTGTAAATTATTGATTAGGAAGGACATCCCATTGTAGAAACCATGTCAAAGCTGACATTGAGGCTCAATACAGCCCTGCTGCTCATTGGATCCTAACAAATTGTTCAATTCATACCAGCATAAAAAAACAGATGTGCGCTAGGCCGATGGTGCTGCACGCTTTACGGCTCCATGAACCTCAATATCTCTTATGATGATGTCTTGGAAGTTGTTCATTTGTCTTATTTTAATGAGGCGTAATCTGGGATTTGATGAATCTTGTGTTATTTTGTTTCTTCAATTGTTACAGTATGAATGTTGCAGTAGATTTCATTTTTAAAGTGTTGGCATTTGTAAGCAGTTTGTTTATCTTTCTCATGTGCTACTGTTATGTGCTGCTTCATAAAATTGTTTATCTTGAGTAGTGTGTATTTTGTGTGTTGTGCTTTGGTTTTGGTATGTTTTGTATTCTAGTAGTACTATGTACAGCATGATTGTTTTTGGCACTGGAGTCCTTAAGGAAGATAATACTAGCATTTCTGATTGTCTATGTTTCCTTTGTTGTGATTTGGTATATTTATGAGATCTTAGTGCTTTCTGATGTACGTTTCATCATCACCATTATCATTTAATGCCCACTTTCTCATGATTGCATGGGTCGGACAGAATTTGTAGAGGCAAATTTTTCATGGTCTGATGCCTTTCTTGTTGGTAACCCTCATCTGTTTCCAGGCCTTTTTAACAAAGGACTGGAAACAAACATACCTGTATGCTGTGGTGCTCATTTACCACCATCACACGATGTGAAAAGAGACACACATGGTCTCTTTCTCTCTCTCTCTCTCTCTCTATCTCTTTCTCTCTCTCTATCTCTCTCTCTATCTCTTTCTCTTTCTCTCTCTCTCTCTCTCTCTCTCTCTCTCTCTCTCTCTCTCTCTCTCTCTCTCTCTCTCTCTCTCTCTCTCTCTCTCTTCTATTTAACAAATCCACTCAGAAGGCTTTGATTGGCCTAAGGCTATTGTCAAAGACAGGACTGAACCCAAGTCCATGTGCTTGGCAAGCAAGCTTCTTAACCATACAGCTACATTTGCATTTGTATTTATACACGAGTTTTATGTAGGAGTGCCTCTACCTTTTCAACATTCTTTTCTGTTTTTATTTTGTTTTGGACAAAGTTTATGCCTTCAGTTTTTCTCAAGTTTACTGTTGATCCATGTCTTTTTTTCTTTTGTCAACTTTTCATTATTTAGCTGGCATTGTAGGTTATGGCTGTCACAATTTTTTTTCTACTATAAGGTATTCAGTATTACACTATCATTCTTTTAACTTAATATTAACTCATTTTGAGATCACCACACTGTTTATGATACAAAAACCTCTCATTTTATAAGAGTTCATATTTAAGGCCTCATCATACAAGAACTTTTTGCTTAGTTACATCCCTAATACCAAATTAAACAAATCATTTTACTAAATATGTTGAGACACTTTACTATTTTAAAAATTAATATTGCAACACAAGAATATTGTATTTTGTTTGAAACAGGGCATTGAAAATGTTAAAGTTTAAGAAAGTTTGGTATGATTTGAAGGAAATTTGGCTGCTGATTTTGGTAGGTGATAGTGGCACATTTATTGATCCATAGGATTGTTTATAAACATTGCTAGTTTTGTACATGATATAGCGTTGTACATGATAAAGCTCCTTCTTGAATCTCATAGACTCATAAGGCTGGTTTCCCCGTTTCTGTGGCATATAAATTCCCACCTGAACAGCATACCAGTCTGCTTCAGGGTTACTAATTTTTGCTAACTGGATGGACTGGAGCAGCATGAAATGTTTAACTTAAGAACACAACACATTGCCCAATTCAGGAATCGAAACCATAATCTTGTGATCAGGAGTAACCAATAAGCCATGTGCTTCCTGTGTGTGTGTGTGTGTGTGTGTGTGTGTGTGTGTGTGTGTGTGTGTGTGTGTGTGTGTGTGTGTGTGTGTGT
>NC_068983.1:150197010-150198454 GCF_001194135.2 Octopus bimaculoides | reverse complement strand
TTTTTTTCTTGTAAATTAAACTCTTTTAATTCTCATTGGTTATTTAAATACAAATGCATGTACATCGGAGAAATTTATGATCCTTTCAGTGGACGATGCACTATGTATTCTTTGTAATTAGATTGCAATTTATTTTCAATAAATTAGATTAGAAAATTTGAATCTATTGTTATTCAGCTCCTCCTCCCCTTCTTCTCCCCTTCTCCACTCCACAGCACCACCACCTATTCTCTTAAGAAAATATCCCAAGACCTTTGCTGGATTAGAAAATCATCTCAATGATTTTGAGAATATTATACTTTAAAGGCTAATTTAATTGTTTTTTCCAACTTGAAAATTTGAGTGTGTGTGTGTGTGTGTGCATGCGTGCGTGATTGCAAATGTTAAACCATTATAGTTTATTGGTTTAGCAAAGGTCTAAATTATTTTTTTTTCATATTATTATGAACAATTAAAATGTTAAGTGTTTACTTAAGATTTCTACATTTCAACTGAAGAATCTAAAGCAAAGTGATCTATCTCTTCCAAAGATAGCCTGAATGTTCAGGTAAGCAGCGTGGTTGGTATTTTCACATTCTTGTTAGTGTCTCTATTACTTCTTCAGCTTTTCAGCCAGTACTGAAATCTTGCTTAGGTTGCCAGACTGGCAGATAGTATACATAGTTAATAATAACCTGCTCACATGATGAACATGGCTTCTTTTTCCTTCCTATTTCTTGGCTCATTCTCTTCTCTATATGTGTGCCTGTTATCCATGTTTCTTAACTTCCTGCTAGTCAATTATTTTAGAGAAGAAAGAAAAAAAAAAAAAAGACAAACTATCTACATTCATCTATCTGTGCATGATGTGCATCTACTTAGATTCTGTTCGAAAATGTCTTTTTTTTTTTTTTTTTTTTTTTTTTTTTTTTTTACAAAAAAATTCTTCTTATACTATTTCCTTGAAATGGTGAGATAGATGATCAATATTAACAGGTATGAATGACAATAAGGAACACTGCCTTATAGAGTAAGATTTAGATTTAAAATGTTTTTGTTTTTCTGTAACATCTCTTGCATGTGCGTGTGTGTGATTGTTTCACATTGATTTTTCCTCCCCTCCCGTATCAAGAATGGGTGTGATGGTTATTTTAACGAAGTAAAAATTTTAGTAATGTCCTTTCTTCCATGCTGACAAGGGTAAGGTAGTTTGACAAGAACAGACAAATCAGAGGGCTTCAGCAGGTTCTATGTCTGCTTTGGTGTCATTTCAACAGCTAGATGCCCTTCCTAATGCCAACAACTTAACAGTATAATAAAATATATTATTATTATTATTATTGTTGTTGCTGTTGTGCAGCTGGCATGTAAACTACGCCATTTTGAGCGTGGCCGTTGCCAGTACTGCCTGACTGGCCTTCGAGCTGGTGTATATATATATATATATATATATATATATATATAT
>NC_068983.1:150195045-150196992 GCF_001194135.2 Octopus bimaculoides | reverse complement strand
TAGATAGATAGATAGATAGATAGATAGATAGATAGATGTAAGTGTATGTATATTTGCATGCGTATATGGGTGTGTATTTTTTTTTATACATGTGTGTATATATATGTACGTATCTATGTATGTGTGTGTTTTTGTCTGTGTGTGTGTATACCAACTTGATACATTTCCTGTGTCCTTATGTTTACAAGGGAGAGACAAGCACCTCCACTTAGCTAAGCCTGCATCCAGAGACCTGTTTCAGAGTCTTTGCTCGTCATCAGGAAATATGTCAAGGCTGACAGGAAGCGGTGCTGCTTCTCAAGGTTAAAAGCATTAGTATTATTCCCTTCACGGGACTGTCACATTAAGTTGACAGCATATAACTACTTTATCGCATCACTACTGCATAAATCTCTCTGAGAGATTTAGAAATGTATTATTTCTATTTTTGAAATCAGTGAATGTGTTTCACTAGAATTATGTTTACGAGAGCTTGACAGGCATCTCCAACTAACAGGCCATTGCTACTCCAGACTGATGACGAGCAAAGATCCAGAAACATGTCTCTAGATGCAGGCTTAGCTAAGTAGAGGTGCTTGTCTCCCCCTTCTAAACATAAGGACACAGGAAATGCGTCAAGGCCGACAGGAAGCGGTGCTGCCTCCCAGGGCTAAATAGGACTGTCACATTAAGTTGACAGCATACAACTACTTTAATGTAATATTGCAATATAAATAAATTATTGACTGTCAAAAGAATATCTCTATATTTAATTCATTTTTATTATTGAATTGTACCAATGTGTATATGGTATCCAACTGAAGCACCAGTGAATTGGATGTTTAGCACACTCCTTTGAAGGATTTCTTTCCCTCAGTTTGTTACTACACACACACACACACACACACACACACACACACACTTTCCACTTTCCACAGGTTTGGCTGAGGGCTGGTAAGCCAGAAGGCTGCAGCAGGCTCCAATCCGGTCTGGCGAAGTTTCTACAGCTGGAAGCTTTTCCTAACGCCAACCATTCCAGTGGGTGTTTTTTACGTGCCAATCAGGTGGTACTGTCATCGGCTATGGCCACAACTTCACTTGCCTCAACAGGTCTTTGCAAGTGCAGTTTATTGCCCAATGATTGAAGGGTACTCTTAAATGGGCTGGTTATGCTGCACTGGCATAGGCCACAGTTATGGTCTCACTTGGCTTGCCAGGTCTTCTCAAGCACAGCTTATCTCCAAAGGTCTCAGTCACTTGTCATCACCTTGGTGAGGCCCAATGTTCAAAGGTTGTGCTCACCACCTCATCCTAGGTTTTCCTGGGTCTACCTCTTCCACAGGTTTCCTCTACTGCTAGGGTGTGACACTTTTTTCACACAGCTGTCCTCATACATACGCAACACATGACCATACCAGTGCAGTCGTCTCTCTTGCACACCACATCTGATGCTTCTTATGTCCAATTTTTCTCTCAGGGTGCTTACACTCTGTCGTGTATGCACACTGAAATTACATATCCAGTGGAGCATACTAGCTTCATTCTTTGCAAACTTGCGCATGTCCTCAGCAGTCACAGCTCATGTTTCACTGCCATGGAGCATGGATGTTCGCACACAAGCATCATACAGTCTGACTTTTACTCTGAGTGAGAGGCCCTTTGTCACCAGCAGAGGTAGGAGCTATATATATATATATATATATATATATATATATGAAAGAAGGTTTGAAAATGCACTTATTTTTAAAAAATATTTATTTACTTAACCGGTTTCACTTTTTTAGAAAAAGATTATCAAAAGTCTTTGAGAATAATAAAAAATGTTAAAAAACAGTCTGAGTATTAAAATGCATATATACATTCTTTGATGATAAAATATATTTAAAGTATAAAGCTTTGTATGAACTTTGTAGTGTTACATACTGATTGTCATATTAAGGTGAAATTGTTAAAAACAGTGTTAAAAAC
>NC_068983.1:150189258-150191982 GCF_001194135.2 Octopus bimaculoides | reverse complement strand
ATGAATATCAGTCTCAATGCTGGTACCCATTTTTATAATGAGAATGTCAAGAAAAGGAAGTTGGTCTTGACTGTATTCCATTGTAAATTGGATATGGTTGTTGACACTGTTAATTAGAGTTTTGAAGTCAAAGAGTTGGTCGAGTGTGTGGGACCATAGGATGAGGCAATCATCCAAGTAACGTTTCCAATTCTTCAACAGGTATTGGTGGAAAGACAGGCCGTATCGTAAATTTGACATGGGCGATTCTTTCTGGTCTTGGGATTCACGGTCAAACGGCTGGGTGGAATGGGGGGAAAAATTACACAAATGTGTAGAATGATCTGGTGGTGTTGCTGGGCTTTGTATTTTTTCATAACTCCCATTTCCTAAATCTCGTTCAGACATTTACTTGTAAATTTGATATATCTCAGATATATTCATAAAAAATACTCTATCCATAACCGTAAGTACCATTCATTGCCCATTCATTAAGTAAGGCCTCTTAGGCAATTCATTTCTTAAATATTTTAATTTTTTTGTTTTTACTTGTATTTTATTGATAGATTTAATGGACCTGAATTATGCCATTGTTTTCAAATTTAGCAGACCAATTAAGTTGTAGAATTAACTTTGGCCTCACCCTACTATTCGTTGAGGTATTGGGATGAAGTTTTTGTTAACAAGTAATAACATCACACTAAGGTTTTACCCAAATTTTACTTATAATGATATACTTATGTATTGATTTCCTCAAATAAGTTCACATTAAGTTAATTTTGTCAATTCCTTTTATGATGCTCTATTAAAGAGCACTTAGCCTTTAACTTTTGACCCCTGTGATATGGACCATCCCATTAAACTCACTCCACAATATCTTACCCTCGCTATTTCCCCCCAGTAAAATTGAAATATGATGTAACTCAACCTGTGGAAATTACTCTTGGAAGTGACTTTCTTTACAGTAAGATGTAGTAATCCCATGACTTATGGATATCACCCTAGAATTGACATTTTCACCAATCTTTACTATTTCTAGTGTTATTTTATTTTATAATGCTCAAATGGTGCCACCTGCACAGGAGCCAGTCCAGCAGCACTGGCAACACTGGCAACAGCCTTGCTCAAATGTTGTTTTTCACGTGCCAGTAAGGCAACGCTGGTTATGATTGCACTCGAATGTTGCTTTTTACGTGTCATCAGCACGGGATCCAGTCAGCGGCCCTGGCAACAATCACTCTCGGATGGTGCTCTTAGCGTTCCACTAGCATGGATGCCAGTCATGTGGTGCTGTCATCAGCCACATCAGCGAATTTGATTTCGATTTCACTTGCCTTAACAAGTCTTTGCAAGCAGTTTAGTGTCCAATGAAGCAAAGGTATGCATAAGTGGGCTGGTTACACCACTGGCATAGGCCACGGGTTACGGTCTCACTTTGGTTGCTGAGTCTTCTCAAGCACAGCATATTTCCAAAGGTCTCGGTCACTAGTCATTGCCTCAGTGAGGCCTAATGTTCGAAGGTCGTGCTTCACTACCTCATCCCATGTCTTCCTGGATCTACCTCTTCCACAGGTTCCCTCAACCGCTAGGGTGTGACACTTTTTCACACAGCTATCTTCATTCACACCACATGACCATACCAGCGCAATCATCTCTCTTACACACCATATCTGATGTTTTTTATGTCCAACTTTTCTCTCAAGGCACTTACACTCTATTGTGTATGCATACCGCCAACTGAAATTCCTTAGTGAATGATAAAATGTATCCAAAACAAATGATAGTGAACCATCTCTTGTCATTACAGAGTTGATAAAGGTGATTTGATAAACCTGCTGACAGGGATTGGAGAATATAGTAAGCTACAGGATGCAACTCTCATACTTTGGTGTGGCACTAATGAAATTAGGCAGGTGGTAATGATGTCTTCATGTAATTAGTATTATACCTTCCCCACCATCCATCAGTCACTATTATGGATTAGACCAGGGTATGCAGTGAGTTTGCTGTTGAGATGTTTATTAAGAATGGTGAATCTGAGAGGCTTTTTTTTTCTGCCATGCTCTGTTTGATTAGAAAGGAAAGTAACAATGAAATGTAGCCTATACTTATAATCCATGTGACCTTATATGGGATGGTGTTTCTATTATGGACAAAATTTATATAGCAATGAGAACTTCTTAAGCCCTCTTCTGGTCAATATGGTTATCTTTAAGAAAGTGTTTATTTTAACTGCTGTAACAATGATACTATTTGCAATAAAGATTTTTGTGTATGCAGAAATACCAAAGAGAATAAAAACGCAGCTTGTAAAAAAAAAGAAAAGAAAAAGAACAGAGAGTGGCAGTAACAGATTTAGCCATATATTCCTGAACATTCCGAATATAATGAGAAAAAAATAAAATCAAAATTGGAAGTTTTCTTTATTTACAGTCTGATGATTATTGGCCAAAACTTTGAAGTTATTAACAATACTTTTCTTGTTAAAGAATAATTTATATACATATATATATATATATATATATATATGTGAAGCAATGATTTGTGACCAAGACTTTTGGAAATATGCTGTGCGTGAGAAGACCCAGCAAGCCAAATGAGACCATAATCCATGGCCTCTGCCACGGGTGTAGCCAGCCCACTTATGTGTACCTTTCCTTCATTGGACACTAAACTCCACTTGTGAAGACCTGTTGAGGCAAGTGAAATCGAAATCGAACCAAATTCGACGACTGGCACCCATGC
>NC_068983.1:150182949-150184796 GCF_001194135.2 Octopus bimaculoides | reverse complement strand
TGGTCAACCCAGGGCTACAGGTGCCATGAATGAACCCCAAATCTTGGGGTTGAGAAGCAAACTTCTTCACTTTTTCAAGTTGGACATTTGAAAAAAATATTTTTCAAAGTAATCTGAGGAGATACAAAGATTTATATGATTTTATTTTGCATTGTAGGTTCTGTTGTAAAATTTAATAGTTGAGAGATATATATGGTGTTATCCATACATTTTATTTATTAACAACACTGTCATTTCACCGTAAACATTTCCTTCTAGACTTTCTCATAACTGTAGAAAATCTTTAAGTAAAAAAAAACAAAATAATTCTTCCATTGAAATATAAAAACATTGCAAACCCATCTATTGTAATGATGATTTTGTTTTTACATGTAAATTAAAAAATAAAAAGATTTTTTTACTCTTTGTACTCTCTCTATGCTTATCCTAAAAATCTCCATCAACTCACACCTTATTTTCTTAAGTGGAAAAGACACATTGAACACTTTAGTCCTATACATACTATTAAAATTGCAAGATAGACATAGCTAGAGCACCGTTGCTTATAGTTCTGCTCAATCTCAGGCTAAACGACAAAAAATAGTAGAAGTAGTAACATTAGCATACTCAGTCAACTTGAATGTGGATCCACTTTGTCATAACTTTTCCTTACATCATACCATTCCCTATACAATTGATGAAGCATGATCTAATGTATATTTGGATTTGCTCAACTATTTAGGATGAATGATGGTCTGGAAATGGCAATAATCACCCCAGTGGCCTACATTGGCACTCAACAGAAGAAGCAAAGTCCTGCAAAACTCAGTTACAGCTGAGATGTGCCAAGTGGTCATGTGAAGAGCAAAGTTAAAAGAATTTGGCTAAAGTGTTAATAGAGCAAAGAAGTTGGTACTTGGCAGCAGTATGGCAGTGAAAGCGTAAACCTGTGGAATCTTGGGCATATATATGGTTATCTTCCAGAAATCCCTGATCTGACACTGCTACCAGTATAGGATAAATTATACAGGTATGGTTGTGCCACCAGTTTGACCCTCCGTGATGTGTACAGTGCCAGGACCATTCAATATATGCTTGTTCAGTATTGTTTACGTGAGTTTTGATAAATACTTGCTTGTAGAATCATGAAGGTAATGCTGCAGCTGCCTTCTTTTGTCCAGGAAAAGCAGGTAATTTTCCTTTAGTGGTTATGGCGAAAGAGGCTGTGTAGTGAATGTGACTGAAAGGATTGATAGACATTTTTGTCTCCAACCGAACCCTCATTCATTTTCTCAACTTCTATTTGGAAATGCTGCCTGTTGGTAAATTAGTTGAAAAGTTAATTGGGTGGTGAGTGTGATCTCATGAATCTCAACATGCACATGTTAACTGGGGAACTTACAGATGAGAATGACAGTCAATCCAGGATCTGTAGAGCTCTTTGATGAGCTCTAAGTGACTTATCTCTGAGAACTTTATCATAATTTATATAGTGTGTATATCATAAAATATTTTCTTATTCCTCCAATTTTTAAGCACCCCCCCTCCACTAATCTCCTTCTCACACACACACATATGAGTGAGAGTGTGTGTGTTTGTGCATACAATGTTTCTACTTCAAATAATATTTTTATGAATTTAGATATGAATTTTTACTGTCTACTCTTCCTCATTCATTAGTAAATGTATTATTTACCTAAAGCTGAAGTATGTCTCTAATGAGTTGTAAATCAGTTGACATAAAAATATTTGTTCTGAGATGACTTTCATCACATGTACATGTGTCTCCTCTCTCTCTCACTCACTCACTCACACACACACACACACACACACACACACACACACACACACACACACACACACACACA
>NC_068983.1:150170023-150182854 GCF_001194135.2 Octopus bimaculoides | reverse complement strand
ACACACACAGAGTTAAACTTGACTACTTGTTTGTGTATCATGAGTTTGGAAGGAAGGCTATTAGTGTTCGTGCGAGATGGATGCAGTTTCAAGGTGAGAGTAGAGAAAGAAGTTGGAGGTAAAGGGGGTGAAAAAACAAATTTGACAAGATTTGCCCGTATGTGTTAAACAATAGCCTCCATGTAATTGCAGATATGAAGATCTCTGTGTGTGTGTGTGTGTGTGTGTGTGTGTGTGTGTGTGTGTGTGTGTGTGTGTGTACAAAGACTCGCATAGGCATACATACTTATGCAGAAGGCACTCACATATAGATTTATGTACAGACATACATACATGCACACACTACACTCCCACCAAATACTGAGTGTGTATAAATCAATGATAGCAAGTTCACACACGTATACAGAAACAAGCCACTGAATGAATCTCTATGTAGTTGCTTGAATGGCGAGAAATGATAGCCAAATCTCCCTCATGTTACAACACTGTCTTCAGAAAAAAATAGGCAACACATTGTATAATGTAGCTTTGAATAAACTACATAGATGGTTGGGATGTCTTTGATTATAAATCTACTTGATCAGGGATGAATGAGAGCTAAACAGTAATATACACACATAGACTTATGACATCATATTATGTGCATACACAAAATCTGATTGTATCATGGATGCACATTGTCATATTATTACAATAGAACCACACACACACACACACACACACACACACACACACACACACACACACACACACACTTATATAAAGTAAATAATCCAGCACACACGCACATGCAAATGCACACTCACACATTGGCACATTCCTCTCCTTTCTCTCACACTATCCTTTCCCCTTTCTGTCTTAAATACTTGCAATTACATTGTGGAAGAGTCATTTATAATGACAATAATTAATTACATTTTTTTATTGATTTCTTGGTGTCCAAATTTTCATTGCACTACTGCAGTCAAGTACTTACAGGTTAGGTAACTAAATCAGTTTGTGTACAATAGTATGAACCCAGTCTAAACTGAATGGGGTTATATGCATTGCACTAAACACTCAATAAATGTATATTTTCTCCCCTCCACTTTGATTAGTTTTATTCACATGTGTATGTGTGTGCGTGCATGTATGCATCAGTAAGCATTTATACAGATACATGCATACATGTAAGGAGACTTTACATGGTTTGTTTAACATGTGTACCTTTTCTTCTAAAGCCAAGTAAAATTCAATTTACACAGCAGGAACCTCATTTCTATAGACTTGTCTCACAAAATTGTGCCAAAATAACTTATATACACAACAAATGCTGAAATTTAAAATTGACCAATATGATATGTGAAGGATAAAAGAGAATGAGAGTGAGGGGAGAAGGAAGAAAATGCATGGCAAAAATGAAAGTGGAAGGATGATGTAACGATACAAGCTTTCAAACAGAAAAAAAGTATAAGACATGGAAACAAGTAACTGCTGAGATGACTGTCAAGAGGTGAAGGGCACTCAGCAGGTATGCAACATATGTTAATTAGCTCAACAAAAATGGGGGAAAACTTGTGCCAGCATGGAAAACATATGTAGAATGATGGTAATGATAACCCATATATACATTTACATGCACAAGTATCTGCATATTTGTTGGTATATGAATACTTACTGTGTGTATATTTTATATCAGGTCATCCCATAAGTTCTGTCCAATTTGACCTTTTTTAAAATTGAATAAAATTTAATAGTATTTTAGAATGTCTAATGGAATTAAAAATTATTTTTATGCATTTGTGTACATTTAAACTAATTAAATATTATTTTACAGAATAATAGAATTAAAATTTCTTTGATTAAAACCTAATGCAACAATCAATACTCAAGTCTACTGTCAGCAATTAGAGCATTTGAACCAAGCTTTGAAGAAAAAAAAGACCCGCTTTAGTGAATTGAAAAGGAGTGATGTTTCATCAGGACAGTGCGTGACCCCACACTGCAAAGATCACATCACAGAAGATCGAAGAGCTTGGTTGGGAAAAAATTCCTCATCCATTTTATTCTCCCACCCTTGCTCCTTCAGATTACCATTTGTTTCGTAGTTTACAGAATCATTTGGGGACACAACTTTTGCAAGCCAGGAGGAGGTCAAAACTGACATTTCAGAGTTCTTCACTTTGAAACCAAAAGAGTTTTACATTGATGGGATTAAAAAGCTTGTAAATAGATGGAAGGAAGTCATAGATAATCAGGAAAAGTACATTGATGATTAAATTCCAATTAAATATGACATTTGATCACTTGTTTTCTGTATTCAAAATTTGGACAGAACTTATGGGATGACCTGATACATGTATACATGCACACTCATGCGTATATGCACACACACACACACCACAAAGTCAATGCTAATGGAATGTATTAAAACCAGATTGTACTGGCTCTGGTTTCAAAAATGTAATGTTAACATTTGTTGTTCACATACATGCAATTGTATGCAAATTCATATACACACATGCAATTAGACATACATTCATATATTTCTAGAATAACGTATTTATATATATATATACAAAGATCATACCAGATTCACCATTCTTGATAAACACTGCAACAGCAAGTAAACAGTGAACACCAGTTCAAACCATAACGATAACTGGGGGGAAAAAAGTAAAACATTAGCTGTATGAAGGCATCATTACACCTGCTTAACGTCATTGGCACTGCAGCAGTAGCCATTTAAAATGTGTAAGGTTTTTCTGCTGCACCCTATATGTGTGCGTATCATGAAATATATATTTACACACTCCTACATATGTCAATTTTATTTATGCCCACTTCCCATGGGTTGGACTGGTTGTCACATACCAAGCCATGTTATTTGGAGTTATTACTCCCATAGACTAGTGCTCATATGTCATTTGGCCAGGTTCCTGCTGTTGGATGCCTCTCATATTGCCAAACACTTTATAGAGTGTAGTGGGTACATTTTCTTGTGACACCAACACATTTGAACAGTATTACTCCCTCACACACGCACGCACGCACGCGCACACACACACACGCGCACACACACACACACACACACACACACACACACACACACACACACACACACACACACACACACACACACACACACACACACACACACACACACACACACACACACACAACTACCTATTCATGTGATAGTTTACACACTTTTTGCAATATGGATATCAGGAAATACGGTATACATACAATAATTGTCAGTTTTCTTGATACACAAAATGATGAAATGAATACTAATTTTCAAATAATATTTCTTAGTTAATAAAGGTGAAATTCTGTCTGCCCATCCAGGACCCTTGTATCTCAATCTACATTTACTGTACATAGACATATACCTTTTTGGAATTAGAATGATCCCAGGATTGAAAATCTGCCCTTCATTTAGTTCTTAAACATCCAGCGTTGGGACCTAATTTAAAAGCATTTGGGTTGCTATTTCTAGCAGGTAAAGCTTGGCTGATTCATGCCATCTTGGTTGGCTTTTTTTCAGATGATGTCAGAGATCAAGGGTGGAGATAAATGACATTTGCTTCGTTAATTTTATGTCAAGATAAGAACTTTGGGACAAATTGGCCAACAGTTGGAATTCAACTCAGGACTGGAACAATAGAATGATTGCATTACAGAATTAATTCTCATCTGTCCTTAACCTCCTATCAAACATCACTAGGGCATATAGTCATTATAGACACATTATAGTCTTGCTATTTAGCTCTGTTTAATTTTGGGCCACAGGCCCAAGTAGCTCTCCATAGGAGCTACCTTAGAAGTCCACAAAGTGGGGCGTTTAAGCTAGTGTTAAATAAAACAATACTCAAGCACTAAAAAATATAATTGAAATTACTCTCATGTCTACACACACACAAACACTCTTCTTACTTAGTCTTGTCTACAATTCTTTCTGTCACTGTATGTATAGCATTCATTTATGCACTTCCTGCCACCAAAACTAGTATGTACACTCATCCTGCACCTCTTATATTAACTCTGTTTCACTTCTTTTTACTCTCTCAGTACAGTTATATGTATGTTTGTATATGTATGTATGTGATAATGATATATATGCATATACATGTGCATATGTGCAGCTATGTATGCATTGAACATATACAAGTGCACATGCTATGTATGTGTAAAAACACACAAATGCATATATATATATATAATCACCATCCTTTAATATCTGTTTTCCATATTGGCATGGTTTGAGGCATTTCATAGCCAGATGCCTTTCCTGTTGCTCCCTCTTACCTGATTTTCAAGTATGATGGGTCTCAATTCACAGGTCATTGAAGTGAGTGGATTAATTGTTGACAGAAGTAACAGCACTGCCTCTTGAAGTGAACGTTTTTTTTTTTGTTTGTTTGTTTTTTTCATAGTGTGCAAATGTAAACATGCAGACATACACATGCATGAGGCCCCCATTCCCCATGGATGTATGTATGTATATAACAGGATTCTTTCAGTTTCTAGCCACCAAATCCACTCACAAGACTATGGTTGGCTTGGGGCTATAGTAGAAGACATTTGTTCATGTAGTAGAAGACATTTGTTCATGCCACCCACCGAATTTGAACCACAAACACTTTTTGTTTTACTTGGTGCAGTCATTGGACTACAACTTGGCTGGTACACCACTTTGAAGGGCTTTTTTTTTTTATTCATCATATTGATTACAATATTGGTTTTTCAAGTAACTTTCGTTTTTATTCTAATGGTCATCACATGGTGCATTAGAAAAAAAAAAAAACATTTGTCCAATGGAAAATGAATGCAGTGTTGCTGTCCTTCAATCAGAAAAGTGCTCACTGGATTATTGTTCTCACTCAATCGCTCACAGTTTTCATCTCAGTTCCACTCAAGAGGCATTGGTTGGTCTGAGGCTATAGAAGATACCAGTCCACAGTGCTATGCAGCAGGACTGTGCAGGTTGTTGCAAAGGGGACTGTAACCATATAGCTATACCTATACCTACTGTGTGTGTGTGTGTGTGTGTGTGTGTGTGTGTGTGTGTGTGTGTGCATGCATGTGCATACACATTCATACAGCTACATGTGCACAGTGATACCTGTGCAAATGGCTTGTATACCTTTGTATATAGAACTATGTGCACATGTGGTTAATATAATGGACAGGAGAGATCGAAAATGGAAAATACTGTAGAGTTGATTGTGTATGTAATATAATTGTGAAATTGTATGCATGTCTGTATGCTGTATTAGAGATGTAACTATTTCTGAGTTCGATAATTTTATATAGGGTATTTCATATTCTTTTAGTTCTTTACATTCAGTTTGATGTATTAACTTTCATAAATTCATTAGTCCATTAATATCTCTAGTTCCATTCTCAGAATGAAATGATGTTAAAATGATTTCGTGCTTTGCATTGGGTTTGCAAAGAATACTGGGGAATGTTTTTTTCCTTTTTCGCAATATTTGATTTAAAAAGTTATTTAACAGCTAAGTTTAGTAGTTATAAAAACTAAGTTAATTATTTTTATGTTGTATTTGAGTATTGATTTTTGGTTTATATTTTGCTATTAACATAACCTCCATAGACACTAATTTTTTTGTGTGGAATACTATATATAATTGTAATGTCAACTATTGTTCTTTTAATTTCTATAGCTAGTACTATAGTGTATGGCAGTAGTTGCTGTGAATTCATGGTCAAATGATGGGAGAGTATTATACTTGTATGAACAATGTAGCAGTATTATTCATGAAGTTTGCAACTTTCATGTTTGCTTGGGAATTTATATCCTACATTGGTAGTTTGAAGTATGTTATGTGTTTTGTTAGCTTGTGGTTTTGTGTTAGTCAGAAGGGTTTTGATTCTGATATTTTTGTAATATATTTTAACAGTGATTGTATGGTTAGATGTGATACATGTTATGTTCTAAGTTTTTTAATGATGTTAATCCATTCTGTAGTCAGGGTGCATTTGGTACTTGCAATATACATGTATTGTATGAGTATTTTTGTTAGGCACTGCATCTGTTATAATTTTATAAATGCAGTGTAAAATGAGAAATTACTGGTGCACTTAAGATCTTTTGCAACTGAACACAAAGCTTGCATAAACATGCTGTTCCACTCCATTTTATTTTGAGAATAGTTCTGAAAATGCTCTGAAATGTTAATGGGATTTATGGATGCTGGTGTTTTAATTTAAACATAAAGGAATAAGAAGAAACTTCGAAAAATCTTTAATAAAATAAAGATCGAACTTGAATTTAGTCTTGGTAGAAGTAGTAGTTCAGATTGAGCTATCAATTAAGAACATGAAAGAAAAAGGTATTTAGATATTGAAAATTATTATGTTGAGAATGAGGGTGGATAATCTTTAAATGCAAACATGATTAAAAAATGGTGGAAAATTTTACCAGTAGTGTTCAAAAAGATCTAGATTTCAATTTTTTTACTATTGTATAAGGGATAAGGGATTGGGGTCACTTATGAGGTGTAAACAGGTAGCTGGTGTATGAAAAGTCACTTGAGTTCTCCTTCAGTCTAGTAATTGAAGACGAGTCAGTTTTGATCTGTGTTAGATTTTATATTTTCTTTCTGAGCTGAATTCACACATAACTGTTTGGATTCTGTCTGAATAAAGGTTGCGTATTTAAAGAAAAGATACTGAAGAAAGTTATTAGGTTTTCTGCAGACTGTTATTTTATTTTAGCTGGTATTAAAGTATTAGGTGGCAGATGTATACTAGTGAATAAAAGGGATCAGACAGAAGTATATAAAGTTACTAAGAAATCCTACTTGTAATTATGCTTATCTTTCATGTATCTATTGCAAAAATGTGAAGTGTTGCTATAGAAGTTGGTAATTTGAGACCAAGAAAGAGAAAAAGTAGGTAGTAATAATTTATACAGTAATTAATTTAGCTTGTGGCAGAATGGCATGTTTTAATGATAGAGGGATATACTAACAAAATTTTTAATTTTTGGTCATGAAGTCCTGTCACTTAACATTAAATAAGTTACAGAATCTGCTAATTATTGGAATATGGTAATAATGTAACTGGCTAAGTGGTAGATAGCTATAGTTGTGAAGAAATAGACCAGTATTAACTGTATTGATACCAACCTGCTTGTGACCACCCTAGTTAAGTACTAACAGAGTGGCTATTTTGAAGTACTGTGTATTTAAGCCTTTTATAATTTGATGAGACCATTTTTGTTATGTTCCAAACACCTGTTTAATATTGAAGTTATTGTGTTAAATCCTTCATCATACACAATGAATCCCATTATAAATAAGGTCATAAAAGGGTTAAACTCTTGCTGGAATTTCTTTTAATTATTGACATTGCAAAGAAGAGTTATAAAGAAGTTATTGGGAGATGTAGAAGTTTGTGTCTTTAGAAGAGTCAGGCAGGTATTAAGGAATTAAGCTTTGAAAACCATGCTAGGACCCATATTAACCATCATCTATTTTACAAATAAAATAATGCAATGTTAGAAGGGTAATTAAGTCTCTTATAGGCCAGTTTAATGTCACATGACTTAAGTTTACAGAATGGTTAAGGATTGAAGTTATCATCTGACTAAGTATGTTTATATTAGAAAATGAATGTAATTTACATCCCCATGGTAGAGGTTCCATTATATAACTTTTGGTCTGGAAAGTACTACAGAGGGGTAACTGAGCAAGTTGTTTGTAATAAGGTGAGGTCATGAATGGTAGCAGAAAAATCTGCTCTGTATGATAAAGGGCAGGATCACATGGCAAAGGTATGGGATCTAAGAAACTGTTCAGTAAGGAGGCATTCAGTCCAAAGGTGGCAATATGTAGTTCTTACTCTAAATGTTAAATTTATAGTTGCATATGTATGAGTAGTATTGTCTTACTGTTAGGTTTTAAACGTATGGATAGTTAGAAATAATAACTATTGTGGTACAGATACCAGTTCAAAAGTAATAGTTAGGTCACATTCAGGAGGGAAAAGCCATCAGTGCAGTATTGGTGATGGGCGGGGTCATGATTAGCATATAATCTTGGTTAGACTTGTAAGGTGTACAAGTTACAGTTCATATAGCCTTAGCTGCACAGTTCAGAATTCAGTCAGGATAGGAGTATGTTGGATTTTCATGATAGCGTATGGTCTAGTGGTTAGGGTATTTGGCTTGTAATTGTAAGGTCATGAATTTGATTCCCAGTAGCACGTTGTGTCCTTTAGCAAGACGCTTTATTTCACCTTACTCCAGTCCACTCAACTGGCAAAAATGAGTTGTACCTGTAATTCAAAGGGCCAGCTTTGTCACATTCTGTGTCATGCTGAATCTCTTTCAGAACTACTTTAAAGGTATGCATGCCTGTAGAGTACTCAGCCTCTTGCACATTAATTTCATGAACAGGCTGTTCTGATGATTGGGTCAACTGGAACACTTGTCATCATAACTAACGGAGTGCCTTGTTTTTGTTTTGTATTGTTGAATTTTAGGTCAATTACTGGTTTGGAATTTATGAAACAGGGTATTTTCCAGTATCAAACACAGTAGTATAGTTATATTTTTTGTATTTGTATGTAAACTTAGATCTCATGTTCAATAGAGGCATCTTGGTGAAAAGGATTTGTATGATCTTCTCTGTGTATCAGTTGCAGGGGCTGTTAGTGCCGATATATGGTTTTGTTTTGATGTTGGTTGTATTTTATTTTAAAGCTGTTTGTTGTAAGACCAATGTACTCAGGATACCATATACACACATCTACAAAAGGACATATCAACACAAATGTGCATACTCACATGCTCTTCTACATGTGCACATCTATCTCTGCATGCTCACACTCACCTATGCATGTGCACATGTACGTAAATGTATATTTCATTATATATTCACCATCCCCACTGCTAAGTGAGTTGCCTAAGTAATATAAACCTCTCAAACATTTCTAGGGAGCTGCACAGACATTTGAGATAATCTATTTTTCAGATGCTTTTGCTGCTCATAACTCCTATGCACCTGCCACATATAAAATCTTCCTTGTCAATGCTTGTGTCTAGTGTTTACACTGGGCACACGATCTAGGGATTTTACCTACTCTTTCAACATACTGAGTTTGATCATTTCTCTTATGGTTGTAGTCCATGAATACCAGGAAGATGTCCTCAAACTTTCTGCTGATGAGATGATGCTACTCCTATTAGGCAACACACCTTGTCATCCAAGTAGTCACTCACAAATGTGTGTTGCTATCCAGTGTTACCTCTACTATCCAGCCAATAGATCAAATATAAGTGTAACTTGTCAGAGATTATACTATTGAAAATATTTAAAGTTGTCATAATGATAAGAGAAGGTAATTTTAGGGAAGAGAACAAAGAACTCACTGTAACATCAAAAACTACAATCCCATTTCTGCACTATTCAATTTGGCAGTCTTCATGTAAAACACTGAAGACTGAAGTCAATGCTTGGAAAAATTTTCCATATAGTATGGAGGTAGAATATGATTTGAAAGATTCAAGGCAATAAGTTTTCATTTTGTATGTCAGAAAATTTGCAAAATAGATGTCATGGAAGATATCAGAAACTGGCTAGAAGCAGCAGAGAGTGACCCTGGAGACCAAATATTATCAAAAAAGATATCTGTTGTTTATGATAATATAGATAAAAAAGCCCAAATCCTGTTACATGAAAGTCCCTTCATAATGCTGTTTCATATGAATTAGCAACAGAAACTGATGATTGGTAATATTATCTGTACCTTTGGAAACTCATTATCCAGAAACATCAGCAAGGTAAACAACTGAAACTGGACTCCTCCTTCAAATCAGTTCATCCCAACCCTGCTGCTGATATTGATGAATACTGGATGAGATACCTTTTAGTATCTGTTTTTAGCAGTTTGGTTCTAGGGGACCTAATTAGCAGTGCAAATAGGTGTTCTGGGAGTATAGTGAGAGATCAGAGTAAGGACTGGTTGGAAATGTTCAAGGAGCTATTGCATCTGCTAGCAACATAGGCCCTTTTCTTTGGAGTAAAGGGCAGATTATTTGATGGTTGTGAATGGATTGTGTTACTGCATAGTTGTGGAATGTGGACTTTGAATGCAGAGGATTTGCATAGGCTAGAAAGAAATAAGGTAAGCATGCTTTGTTGAATATGCAGTACTAACTAAAGTGTCAGCGCAAATGAACTGAGAGAAAAATTAAACATAGGAGGAATCTGATGTAGTGTGCAAGAGAGATTCCATTAATGTGGTTGTGTAATGTATATGGAGGACAGTTGTATAAAATTGGACCGTGTACTCAAAGTAAAGAATCTGTGGAAGTGAGAGACTAATGAAAACTTGGGACAGAGTAGGGAAGAAGGATCTGAAGTGATTATACCACACAGAAATGACAAAAGATCACACTGACTGGTAGTACAAGGTGTGGGAAGAGACCCACTCACCTGACAAGGCTTGGCATAATAGGTGCTAAAATTGTGTGTGCACGTGCACACTATGTATTACCAGATATAGTATGTACATGTATGCATGCATATATGCCTCATTTGAAGTATAATCATTGATGCTTCGATAGCTTCTCACTTCTAACACTCTTATAACTCACTCCTCTATCACTCCTCACATTACACATTCCTATCACTCATCTATCTAGGAACCACATCACTGTCACCCATATTTCTTCATCCATTCTATACTTATGCTTCTCGTGTGACTGAGGATGACAGTGGATCTCTCCTGTTCACCATGCATTGCTTGTTGTGTAACTAAGGTTGTCACTGCATCTATTATGAGTCTGTCTCCAACACTTTGTGCTGTTCACTTCAGGACTTACCTTACACCATTATTATTGCTATCACTCTCGTTGCTCTTTAGCCCCATCTTGTTGCTTAGGTACAGGTGACTACATTGGACTATCCATGCTCAGCTCACTCTACCTTCATCTACCCCTCCTGTACTGCCTATCATCTCCCTGTGGTATCACACTGATTGCAAGTAATCTTGGCTCCCACTCATCCACTGTCATTGCTTGATCTCCTAGGTCATGTAGACCTCTATTTTCCACCTACCATCTCAGTTATGTTGTATTGCCTTGAATATTCATAGTTATCTCAGGATACTGAGTACTTCTACCAATCCACTCCTTATCACACATCCTTCTCATTACTATTATTCACGCCTCTGTCACTCATACTTTTTGTATTAAAATTGGTGAGTGAGCCAGGATGTGGAATTGTGTGGTTCTTTTAATCTTATCAAGGACATGGTTACTTCTCTTGTGCTGGTGTCATGAGAAACACATCCAGTTGTAGAAACCAAACCCAAAATGTGAGTGAGAGGAGGTCTCCTGTCTAGGTGAGCAGTTCTTCTGAACACATGCTGACTACACCATAACCTTTAGCTGTCTTGTTGAAAAATAGTTCAGTTGTTTCATGATAATGTTCAACATATCTAAAATCTTAGAATAAGACATGAAGAAAACAAATGGTGTTAAAAGTCTCTTTGGGTCAGTATTTATACATAACATAATGCACATATTCTCTCTATCTCTCTCACACATTTGAATCTGACAAACGCTTACCACAACAATGGTTGATAGATGTTGTGATTTGCTTTCTGTGCTTTCAACAAATGCTTCTCTGGGGATAAGATTGGCTTTCTAACATTAGCTACAAGTAACTGAGTGAAGTTTAACCAACCAACCAACCAACAAGTAAAGAAGAAAAAAAAACTTCCCACTCATTTTGCAAACTTATCCAACCTTAGAAACCATATCAAAATAAACATTGGAGTATGAAGTGAATCCAATTCGTCAGATCCTGTTGCACCATCCAACCCATGCTAGCATGGAGAGTAAGTGTTAAATGATGTTGATAACATGTTTGTTTTGAAGAATATGTGTGTGTGTTAAATATTTACTTATGGAGGTTCTGATGTATGTCATTAATCTCTCTCTACAGTGCAATGTTACTTTTCATCTATCAGCTCCTGTCCTCTTGTACTAAGCCATTTGTGTAACAGGGAGAATATTCAAATTTCTGCCTTAAGTCTTTCACTGACTCTGCTGTGAGAACTAGGGTCATTAGCATGTAGGAGTTTTTATGGGTAACCTGGTCTTAAAATCCTCTATTATAGCATGGAGAATTATATAAGAAGGGGCTAAACAGATCCTTGTTAAACACTTACCTGCACTCAATATTCTTTACTGAACTCATTGTCACCTCTCATTTTGCTGACTACATTCCTGTACATGGCTTGCCTGCTATCAAAAGCCCTTCATCTGCATCTAATTTTCTTAAAGACCACTAGACTGCTTCTGAGAGAATACCAGATATGTATTCTCCATATCAGCGTTGCTCAGTAGATAGGTTTATCCTTGGCTAATAATTTCTTTTGAGGTTGTCTCACTATGGAAAAAGCATTAGTAGTGCTATGGCTTGGCAAAATCTAAATTGCATCTCAACAAATCTTTTCCTAATTGATTATGCTAATTCTCTTAACATTAATTTCACAACCTACTCCATCAGACTGATGCCTGAAAATACATGTTATATAAAAAAAAAAAAAATTTAAAAAAAAAAAACTCAAATGCAAATAGAGCTATAAATAAACTATAGCTTATAAAATATTGAGTAAATATACCACTCAGAAAAAGAAGAAAAAAAAGGGATAGAATCATAGGAATTGAACCACATATCTTGCTTAGACCAGATGACAGTGGTAAACCACTACATTAAGGAGATTCTGACCATTTTCATCCACCTAATTAGAAGCTTTTGTTTGTGCAAGCAAAAAGTGAATAAATTAATTTTGGTTTATTCAAGGCAT
>NC_068983.1:150164747-150169998 GCF_001194135.2 Octopus bimaculoides | reverse complement strand
CTGAGAGGTATATTTACTTAGTATTTTACTTGTTTAGGGTAGCCAAAGAATAAAGGGTAAATCTTCCTGATAAGTGAACATTCATCTCTCAGAGGATTCCCAGTTATTTTTCTGTTTTTTTGTTTTTTTTTTTTTAAGGAAACGAAAGAATGTTTTTACATAATCTATTGTCTCCACAGCTACAAAACTTTCAAATATTGTGTTGTGTAAGTGACTTGACTTTTGGTCATGTGTTTAAACTGAAACAATTTGTTGAAGAGATTCATTTTAACCATTTCACAAGAACATACTCATTTTTCTTGTGTTTCTTGAACTGTTAAAATTTCTATTCCACTTTTGTGGTCTGCTTCCTGAGCTAATTTTCCTTTGTGTGCAGTAAAAATGTGTCAGTGACTGGGTTGCAGAAGTGCAATGAAAATTTTAACACTATGAAATGAATTAAAAGTGAATATAAGTTTATGCATTCTGAAATCACTAAAATAGTTTTTTCACTGATTGCTTTCTTTCTCTTTCATGTATATATTATCTTAAAAACAAGATTAAGAATAAAAACAGATCATTTACTGATTGTATGATTTAATTGTGAGAGTAGTCAGATTATTGTGAAGATTGACTGGGATTTCACAATATATGTTAGTGGGAGAAAGGTCACCAGCTGTAGAAACCATATCAAAGCAAACATTAGAGCACAATACCTTTCTCTGAACTGTTGGATCTAGTTGAACTGTTTAGCCCATAGAAATGATAAATATATACATATGAATTACTTAATTTCTTGAAATAGCATTTTTTCTTATATGTTTGATTTTTCAAAACGGTGTAAAGTTCTCACATGTAGTTACAGTCTGTTGTGGGGAATCTTTGAAAATGATATTTTTATACATTTGTTACAACTACCTGGAGTGATTTTGTTATTTTTATTTTCACATCAAGAAGTAATCTTAACACTAGAAAGAAATGAAAAACATGATCTTTCTGTAATATTATTCCTCTACAGATTTAACACTACTACATTCTTTACTTTCATATTAGAGAAAAGTGCATTTGGTTAGACTTGAACCTTCAGCCCCAGTGAACAAAGATAGTTAAAAGTGAAATGTGGTTGATGGAAACTTTCTCTTTCACACACACTCTCACACTCACTTGGCAGTGTTATAGACAGCATATATTAGAACACTGTAGTTATAATTTCTCATTTAAAAACCATGTCTTTGAAAAGTTAGTATGCAGTTCAAATACGATGGAAGATAGAGAATAATGCAGTCTTCAATTCTTTTACATTTAATTATATTTATGAAATATTCAGATATCATTAACACTCTTAATATTTATGCTTTCAAATAACCTCATTTGGGACTACAGGCTTTGTGCAAGAAGGATGGATGCCAACTTTTAATGTTCCAGGACAAGTTTACTAATTGCCTGGTTCTCTTTTTGCCTATGTCAAGTGAAACTGGAAAATTCAATTTTAGTTATATATCTGCATTACAGTAAAGTCTATGTGCAAATATAATTGTATTCAAAAAGAATTGCATTAAAACACATTAAATTTTAAAATACAGACAAAAAAAAAAAAGAAAACAAAAATACTTTCTACATATTAAGTATAGAGGCACTGACATGTCTCTTAGCTACCATGTTATATTAAATACATATTTTCATTTGTTTATTCATCTATTTTTTCATGCTTGCATGGGTTGTATGGGGTTTTATTTGAAGCAGGATTTTACAATTGGATGTTCTCATCTGTTTTTTAAGAGGAAAAAAAGCCAGCATTCATTCATATACACATAATCTCCCTCCCCTTCATGGTACCTTTTTCTCCATCACTCTACTACTGATGCCCGCCCATTTCTTTATCACACATACTCCTGTCATCTATACCCATGTACTGGTATGGGATCCAACTATTTATTTGCCAGTGCCACCATCTTTTGACCTGTTATGTCCATCACAGGGTCTATCAGAGATTACACAAAATTGGACCAATTGTGCTCAAAACACTTTCCGCACATGCTCACTTCCTGAACTGCCTGTTATCAATGCTTCCACTCTGCTTTCAATTATACTCTTGCTCTTTTTCAACCATACACTCTGGCTCTTCTTTTGTTGGCACTCTGTCCCCTTGGTTATATTTCCTTCTGCTATTGCTCTCTCTTCTTGATCATATTATCTCCACTGTACGTATGCCACAGAATACTAAGTATTCTTATTGTTCATTCTTCTTATGACTTATCTATACACTGTTTATCTTTCATGCCTCTCACTCTGTACAGAGGTTGGCAAGTAAACAGTGGTGGGGGCTCAAGAGAACTATTTCATTGTGTTGTGAGCATGACACTTCCCTTTGTGCTAGTGTTTCTGGGAAGAAAAAAAAACAAAAAAACAGTACACTCTAAAATGGTTGGTGTTAGGAAAGGCTTTCAGGGCCAAAAATGAAACTCACAAGCAAGATGTCATCTAACCTATTTCAGTTAACTGCACTGAAATATCTGCTGACTGATTGTGGCAATGCCATCAAGTCTATGTCAGCTTGGAAAAATGGATGTAAAACAATGATTTGTGTGTGAGAGGGAGAGAACCTGGTGCTCTACAGTTCCTGTGTATCAAATTCACTCATAAGACATTGGTCAACTTGAGCTATAGTAGAAAACACACCGAAAATACCGAGCAGTGAAACTGGTTGCAAGGCATACATCTTAAACACACATATACACACACGTTTATATATTGTATAGGTGTTACATTATGTAAGTAGGTATTATATGATTGAGTGGTGAAGAAGGCTACTTCCTTGTCATGAGTTCAGTTCTTTTGTGGCATCTCAGGCAGATGCCCTTTAGTTTAGCCTTGGTTCAACCCGAAGTTTATTAGTGAAATCGGATGGATGCAGACTGTGTGGAAGCCTGTTTCTGTTATGCTAACTCTGCCTTTCTAAGGACACACATCTGTGGAGGTGCATTTATACTGCTAATTCTATTAGCAAGTTGTTCAATTTATTGGACAGCAAGTCATGACATTTGTGTGGTGTTTGTTAGCATTTCTCTTATCAATAGATCTGCTTGCTTCATCTTTTGAGGCCATGTGGAATAAGAGATCCCTTTCTTGAAGAACAAGAAAGGATTAGCACCAGGAAGGACATCTGGCTGCAAAGCAATGCTTCAAAACCATATTTAACCCATGCTAGCATGAAAAAAATGAATGCAAAATGAATGAATCAATCTGTGCGTGTGAGGTGAACCAGTCTGCATTGTGGAGCTTCCTTTGTTTGATATCATTTTCGTAACTGAAGTACTGATACAGATTTGTGGTTTTGATTTTTTTTCTTTCTCTCTTCATTTTTTGTTTTTAAAGTGTTTTGAATTCATTTGGAATCTTTTCCCCCTTAGCTCATGACACTTAAGTAGTCAGGAACAGTCATTAACTTCTGTTGCCATTAAAAAGCTATTTTGATATTTATCTCCTTGGTTAAATTATCTGAAATTCATTCATATGGTTACAGGCATTTTTTATGACAATTCTTTTCATAAACATAATACAAATTTTAATCATGATATTGTAAAACATTTTTCTAGAAACTTATTCTATATTGTTTTATTTTCGTTTATCTTTAGTTCATTAATAAACCTAACACTTAAGTTTTTTTTGGCTGGGAATGGAATATTTCATCAATAAATTTAGTTCACATCTATTTATCTTTTACTGAAGCTTTGCCCTTAAGAGCTAAGTTGTCTTATCCTTATTTCTAAAACAACAAATCATTTTATTCTTTGCAATAAGCTATGTAATGTCTCTAGTATTCTTTGTACCTATTACATTTGGATAGTTTCTATATCAGCTTTAGCACTGTTGTGGTTTATGATCCATTACATTTTTTTTTAACCTATTGTCATCGGTGTCGATAACTTTGACCAGTGGATCTAGCTTGCAATCCACACACAGCTAAATGAGGTTAGACAAAGCTTTTTATCCGTTATTGCAAAGAGAATTCTATTTAAAAATGCAAAACGAAAACTGATTGAGTGCTTTGATCTCTTTATCTTAATAGTGACCAGCTTGCACAAGTTGGATGGAATGATAGCTGATGACAAAAATGGTGTGACTTGTTATTTAGGTTTAGTTTCTTTTTCTAAATTTGTCTATTGGTATAATTGGAGGGAGGGACACACATGCTCTGTTGTAACCTGAAAACTTTATAGAAAGAAAATTAAGTGGGTATAGTATCAGACTTTTGAATCATGCAATGGTTTTGAATTCAAGACCTACATTTCACTGTGTATTTCATTTATGTAGTATTTTTAATTTCATATGCATCAGTTTGCTTAGCTGTTGAGAATAAGTGCCGGATTACCTGTAATTATATATTACCTGTTATGGATTCACATTCTTCTATTTAAAGGAAGATTATCATTACTTGTTTAAAACCATGAAAGCAGTGCTACGTACCAATCCTTGTGAGCCTTACAGAATGTAGAAAGCATTTGTTTCTTTATGTGTAAAATTGTAAAAACAAAAATATAAATCTTTGATACAATTCTTTGGATGATGTTCATTTTGTAATTTAGCTCTTGACTTTATGATAATATGGTTTGAATACTAAGCACTGAATCATAATTACCAGCATGGAAAACAAGTGTAAAATGCTGATGAGGCATTGATGGTGTTCATTCATTCATTTGGTTGATGTCCATTTTTCTCATCATGTGTAGGTTTGATGAGCAGTTATTTCAAGTAGAATTTTACAGTTGGATGCTTTATTTGTAAATAAGTCCCTTATTTTTTCAAATTTAGGCACTTATTCCATAAGTCTTTGAAAGTACAGAGTGACCAGTCAGAATGTCAATATTACCATTGTTTCACTCAAGTAGTAACAGGCATAGAATGCCAACATTGACGTGTGTGTGTGTGTGGCAGGTTTCTTGCTGTTTCCATCCACCAAATCTACTTACAGTGCATTGGTCAGACCCAGGACAACCTGTATCTTATAAAGTAAATTTGGTGCTGCATGAGTGGATTGAACCAAAACCACATGGTTACAAACTGAATTTCTTAACCACAGTCAGGTACCTGTACGGGGAAGGGGGAAGATGAGAAGGTGTTGGCAGAAAAGCCTTTGGCAATCCTGAACAGTCAAGGCTGACTTACAACTAAACTGCAACAATACTAAAAATGTGAAAAGCTATTACATATTGTTTCTCTCTCTCTCTCTCTCTCTCTCTCTCTCTCTCTCTCTCTCTCTCTCTCTCTCTCT
>NC_068983.1:150160525-150164627 GCF_001194135.2 Octopus bimaculoides | reverse complement strand
CTCTCTCTCTCTCTCTCTCTCTCTCTCTCTCTCTCTCTCTCTCTCTCTCTCTCTCTCTCTCACAATAGTTTCTACAGTCCTCTTTCACTGTCCAAAATTATAGACCTTTTAACCCTTCAAAAATTGGATTATTCTGTCAAATGTGATGCTTACTTTATATTGTTTTGAATTAATCATGCATTATCTCATAGCTTCTAAATGTCGATATGATGTGATTCTTATTTCTAGAATGACATTGTAGGGTAGGTATGAGAGGCCAAATCTAGTCTGAACATAAAACTGGTAGAATATTTGGGCCAGATGTGGCCTGTTTAAATGCTGAAGGGTTAAAGGTGTTTCCTTTTTGACCAGCACAAGGTTAAAAATATTTTTTATTTTTGTGTTTTCTTCTTTCTTTCTTTTTACAAGTGGAATAGGAATAGAATGCTTTAACATACATGCATTTGCACATATGTGGAGTGACTTCAACTAGTTTACATGGTTCTCTGTAACACTTGAAATCTCCTAATATAATAATGAGTGTAGTGTTTTTATATATTTGTGTGTGTATAGATACATATTTGTCCAGAATCACGCTGGATGCGGAGGAGGTGAGAAAATAGTAATTAAGTGAAAGAGAAGTAGTGTGAGTAATAGCCCTGACTGAGAGGGTGTGAGAGAAAAGAAGGGGTGATAGATGAATTAGGAAGGAGTGAAAAAAAAATCAGTGTTACAACTTTGTGTGTGTGTATATGTGTGTATCTGTGCCTGTGTATAAGGGAAGTATGTCATTGTTTGTATGTGTGATTATTATGTATCTTATTTTGTACCCTATTTATATATAAAATACTACAATTAGCCGTCATTATTGATTGCACATGGTCAGCTAGTATTTTAATAATGCTCAAGGACAGTTAATGGCTACAGTTAATTGACTATCTTAATATATTACTGGTACTTACTAATCCATCCCACCTTCATACCTCTTATCCAGGTAGCTAATGTTTTAAATATATTTTTTGCATTTTTTCACATAACAACTGTGTTTGTAGACCTCATACTGACTGCTAAATATAACTATTCTCATAAAATAAAAGATGTTATTTCAGCTATTTTCAACTGAAGTGTGGAAAAATACATTTTGGCTGCTCTCAGGTTGCTCTGAACTTGCGTTAAGGAAACCCCACTTCCCTTTGATAACATTCTTCTTAGTGATGGTGTTTAACAGTGACATAATAGGAGCAATTGTTATGGAGTATAAGCAGAGGCAACACTCTTATAATATATTCAGTTGTATGAAGGAAGTTATGGAGAATTGTCCAACTGGAATTGTTATTCTTTATTTGTATTTGCCTTGTTAGATAAGAAAGAAATAACTTCCTTGTTAATGTGTTTGATGTTTAGATTACTCAAAAACTTGGTAAATGTTCAAAAATATGAAAATAATTTTTTTCATTGTGAATGCCTTCAATGTTTTAGCATTGTAAGCTGTTCTTGAGTTAAGGTTGATGTTTTTAAAACTTACTTTTTTTCTGTATGTGGCAGAATCCTGAAAGCATTACAAAAATGCCTTGCAGTATTTGTTTCAATGTTTTACATTCCAAGTTATAATCCTGTTCATGTCAACTTTACCTTTCATCTTTTCAGAGCTTGATACAATAAAGTAACAGTCTAATGTGGGAGTTGATGTCAACTATACTCCTCTCCTAAATTTTAGGCCTTGTGTCTTATGCCTGTGTTAGAAATAAGATTATATGCATTGTAACATGACAGATTTCATCACATCAGCTGAACTTATTTTTGTTGTAATTTTCTCCAATAATATATTCTTAGATTGTCTTCAGGCTCCATTTTGACTTTCTCTTGAAACCTTATACTTTGACAGTCCCTTGAAATTAACGGTCTGTCCATATTTTCCTAATAGCTATCAACATGCAGAAGTTCAGTCTGAACAACATCATCACTAATATAGAATGGTCTGATCAAGCATACTCCCTGATCTTTATTTGTATTTAAAAAAAAAAAATGCCTATCTTTAACTGTCTCAAGAACCTTGAGGACTAGTACATTGTTCCAGTTTTATTGTCTTAATTAATTGAAATATAAATCTCTCTTCATGTAAGATGCCTCTCTATTGCTAATGATATTCTTTAGAAATCAGGTAACTTTTGGTGGCAAGGTGAACTGAACTTTAAACTGGACCATTTAAGTACATGACAAAACTTCTGCTATGAATCTGAATTTGAGTTCTATATCTTTGTTCAGTTTTGTATATAATCTTTTTTCTTTCACTCAATTTTTTTTTTAAAGACTTGTTCTTAATGCTTTTTCTGCCATGATTTTGGCATGCAATATAGGTGACTTCAAATCTTAGAAAGGTAATTTATAAATTTTAAATATGTGAAGAATATAAATGGCATTTGGTTGAAGCTAGGTTCACTTTGCACAACTTTTTGTATCATCTAATTTAAAAGGTATTAACTGAATGTTTGGAGCCTGAACTATCAATTTAAACCAGTGCTTCAATCAAATATATTTACATATTTTTGCTTTTCCCATTTTTTAATGCTGATGTTGGCAGCATAGATTTTGCGAACACAAACATTTGCACGTTGGTAAAGTATATAAACAAGAAACTCTTCTATCTTCTGACCAAGGATTTACGAAATGGTAAACATAGCGCCTTTTATTTTTGTAGTTTTAGCTACAAAGTATGTTTAGAGCCTGATATATGGGTTGTTTCTGAGCATTATTTTATCTACTTTCTTGCCAGCAGTAGTCTACAACAAAATTAACAGGCATCAACTAAGATACAGAGAATCCTACTTTATTGTTTTAAAGTACAGTAACATAGTTGGTTGTAGTGAATTTGAACTTTAGTATATATTGTGTGTGGGAATGTTGCTGTAATACATAACAGATACTCACCCTCTCCCTCCCCCATACCAAATATATGTGAGAGGAGATTTAGATTATGTACCATTCATATTTTAAATAATGCAATGGATGATAGAACATGTGATAATTATAAATGTCATCTCAGCAACTCATCAGAGATAGTGATGGTGATGGTTCTTTATCTGCTCGGTAAGCATTTAAAAAACTTTGAAATAAAGTCTGCGAGAGTGTTATGTGTTGAAAATTTGGTTTTAGATGTAAACTTTACATATTTAATTTTCATGTGCATTGAAAAACACAGTTTGTCTTTTCTTCAGTTCTGTTCAGTGGACATTACATCTTTTTATCTCTTTACAGTTAATGATAAAAGCCTGTTCTCATATTTTTTAAATAATTAATGGAATATACATTTCTCTCTACTTCACATTATTGCTCCTGCTATAGATTTTCTATTTTTGTAAGCTTACATAATCTTTTATTGTGCCATCAAATTTTTTGGGTTCTTGTGCACCCTCTCTCTCCTCATTGTTGGTATTGTAACTAATACTATGTAAGTTCCTAGCAAGTGAAGTCTCACAACAACAGTTTTGCTTGCCAGTTGTTTCTTGTCTCACTTCACATTAACAGTAATGTGCTTAAGAAAGTCATGAACATTGTAATTACCATTTCGTATGAAAACTTTTGGATTGTTTGGTAAAGAAATCCATTAGGATGAGTAAAACTGTTAGTAAAACTCAATTGGTGACAGGTTTCTTTTTAACACCCTACAGCTGTTTTATGTAGTTTTACTCCTCTTGGAGCTTTGGAAACTGGTTAATACTTTCCTCTTTCTCCACAATAAAAAATGTTAAGCTTCATGCCAACTTGGAGAAGGCAAGAGGATATTGTGTCATCACTGAGACCCTGACAGGCATAGTAGATTATGGAGCAGAAACATATGCTTTAACGATTTTATACCGAGTTTTTTTTTATATTCCAACATACTTTACTTTTCTAGCTAATATCTTATTTAACAATTTGTATCAGTTCTCGAAACTTAAAGAATTATTCTGTAACTATATCAGTATTTAAGAAACAGTATTTTTGAAACTAGACTAGCTCTCTAATTTTGTGTGGGAGAGAAAGAGAGAGAGAAATAAACACCTGAGATGCTTTGTCCTATGCAGGAAATGCCCTAGTCCCTCCCCATATCATTTGTCACACACACACACACACACACACACAC
>NC_068983.1:150156911-150160322 GCF_001194135.2 Octopus bimaculoides | reverse complement strand
TTTTCAGACAGATTAAACTTCTGGAAACTTGCACTTTCTTTTACACTGATTTTCATTTTCCCCAAATGAACTGTTGATCAGAAATACCAATGCAAAATTAATTAATGATTGTATTATAACAGAAAAGAATAAAACTTTTTAATGAAAACCACGTGTCTGGTGCATTGCAGCTAGTGCAGATACATTCGGTATCAAACTTGTCAACTTTAGCTGTAAGTCTCCTTGTGTCACCTCCAGTCCAGTTCTTTTATGGGAAAGTAAAGTTCCAACATGGTTAAAACCAGATTCAACCAAGTACGAGGTAGGGAAGGCAAGCAAAAGTAATTTCAGAAGTTTCTACAGACTGGGGTTAGAATTCAATATACTCTGATGGTACTGCAAACCTACTTTGCCATTACGGCAATAACGCATTGTGGCGTCATTGTCATTTTCTAATTCAAGCAATTCCTCCTGAACGTCATCCTTGCAATCGACTGCATTGACCTCATATGAATTGCTATACCAATTTGGAATATTCAGCGCAATAACATCTTGAAATCGCTCCACCATGTTATCATGCAATGATTGTAAATAGCTGCGATACATAGTTAAACTCTCATCAACTAATTCATCTTTCAAAGAATCAAGATGTGGAAATTGATGAAACTGACGTTTTGAAGTGTTAGTCTTATACAACAGCAAATTCGAAATGAAGGTAGTGATAAATGGTTTACAATCAATGAGAGTTTTTCTGTTTCCTTGCAATAACTTATTCAAATCATTTAATTTTGTGACTATATCACAAAGAAAAAAGATATCACACCTTGCAACCATCAATGAAGTGGATAGTGGAGTATCTTCAAAGAAAGATATGGTTATATGAAACAGTTCAACAAAGTGTAAAACACAGTTTCCTTTTGACAGCCACTGCACTTCGGTATGATATAAGATTTTAGTATGGTCCTCATCATTTCTCAGACAGAGTTGATGGAAAATTTGATCAGACAAGGGACTGGACTTCAATTTGTTCATAGTCTTGATAACTAACTGTAGCACACCATTCACCCTACCATTCATATTTTTTGCCACTAAATGATACCAATGTGCCAAGCAATGAACAGTTAGTATCTGGTGGGAAATTTCATGCTTTACGAGGAGAGATGAAAAACCTCTGTATCTTCCTATCATCGAAGAGGCTCCATCAGACGCACAGGTAAGAATATTACTGAATGGGATACTATGTTCAAAAAGGAAAGACTTGAAAATGTGAAAAATAGTTGCACCTCTTGAATAGTTGCATCGCCCACTTGTAAGTTGAAATCACCCACCAGTGGGCAATATCGCCCACTTTGGGAAGCTATGGCCTAGACTGATATAGGGTAGAAGAGACTCTCTGACTCAATCCCAGACTATTTCACTGCTAATAATGTCTCTTTTGTCTTATCAGGGACAAGATAACCTTTCTGGTGCCAATGAATGACTGGAGAGGATGTAGAGAGGACTCTAGTCTTTCCTGGGAAAAGACACTCACTAGTGCTAGTGCTGTGATAGAATACCTTATACATTTTGTCAAGTAGTTTGTGAGAGGAAAGGGATCCATCTGTAGAAACCATGACAACAAATGGAATGTGTGACATTTTCCCCAATCCATTTTGGAGAATAGTAACTTCTGTTAAGAACTAGCTCAAACCTTACAGATCCATCCTACTCAAGCCAACATAGAAAAGTGGATGGAAAATGGTGATGATTAATCCTACTTTAAGAGCATCCTATTACTTATTTGACTTATTTTCACTCTCTAGTTATTCATTTTAGCATCAGCATATGTATTTCTAATATGAGAAAACAAATCAAAGTGATAAGAGGGTGTCACCATTCTTTTACCTCATCCCTAATCACCTTCCTGGCCTGATGTTCATATTTTTTATTGGAATACAAACATATGAATGTGCACATGACATTTTTACCATTTAGCAGCCAGACTTTTTAAAAATGTTTATGAGAGACAAACAATCTCTCTTTCTCTCCCATACAACCACATCTGCTCAATTTCATTCACAAAGTATTGGTCAATCTCAGACTGCATTTACATACCCCATGAGCCATGTAGTGGGATTGGCATATTGTTGCAAACAGATTCTTAGCCAGACAGTCAAGCCTGCTCCAATTTGTATATTTTTCTTTACTCACACCTTATTTCTAATACAGTTTTTAAAAATCTATGAGCTAATTTAAGATATATATCTGGAAGAGTTGACATATTTAAAACAAAATATTTTTTTAAAAACTCATTTTTCATTCAAATTTTTCAGCTGTATTGGAATTTCACCAGAATTTATGTGTGTATGTGTTTGAATGTGTATGATCATTCGTATGGTTATTATTGTGTATAGTTTTTATTGCTATTCATTTACACACTTTATTTTTGACTTACATTGAGGTATTTATAACTTAGTTTTGTTTAAATTATTTTTTCTTATTTCATTAGAGCTTAATAGCTTTGTAAGTAACTTAAAATTTAGATGAGGAAACTATAATTTGTGTGTTTGGATCTCAAATTTCCATTTTGATGAGACAACATAAGTGTGTTCTATCTATATAATTATATTATTTTTTTGATTTTTGGTCATCTCAGTAATCCCACCACTTAGATGTTCATTATCTGAATATCCCTGACAAACTTGTCTTTTGCACTACTGTTTATGGTTGAAATCATGCCAATATTATGGAGATTCCATCCTTTCCTGTTGAGCAAATCATCAAATAAGTATATGGGGCAAAAATCAAGCCTTTCAAAACCTACAAGTTGCTATCCATTGATGACAACGAATAACCTGAAGAAATAACTTGGTGTAATTGTTTACCAACGATGATCATGAAGTGTTTTATAAAGCAACCTGAAAAATCATTGCATCAGCATAAAATAATTCATCTAAACAAAAATTAGGCATGTAGCTAATAATTTTTTTTATTCCGCTTAAGAGCAATCTAAGATCATTAAAAAGGCAAACGATGATTGGCCATGCGTCTGTGGATTTGGATAGTTTTTTTCTTTTTTTAAATTTTATACAATTAAGGTTGAAGTAAACAGTTTTGTCCAAAAACAATGCATTATTTCCACCAGAAAATAAAACTAATTTTGCTCAATGCATTTCACTGAAACTTAGAAATGTTATTTTTTTTCATTTTCATTTTTTTTTAAAGCCTATTAAATACATTTTGTAAATAAACTATATAAAAATATATTTGAAAAATGCATGCATACACGTATTTGCGTAAAATAAATTTATGAGGTTTTATAAAATTACTGATAACTAGAGTTCTCAATTAATGTAATAATTTCAATCAAAATTAAACTACAAAAGCTTTATATATTTGTTAGACTTTCTCTTGATTTTAAGAGCTGATTATAATTGAAAATGTTGTTTTGGG
>NC_068983.1:150153058-150156782 GCF_001194135.2 Octopus bimaculoides | reverse complement strand
ATTGGAGCTTATTGTAAGTTTTTATGTGGTGTATATAATTAAGAAAAGAATACTTGACCTGAATTCATTTATTCTTAAATTATTATTTTTTCCTGTTTAACAAGTTTGCTGGCTTATTACCTCAAATTTAATTGGAACACTTGCTCTGATTGAGTCCATCTCTCAACTACATGTCTGAATTAAAGGTTAATTAGGATATTCTTTGCTGCTGGGATCAGAAACTGGATTTTTTTGTGAAGAAAAGTTTCAAGATGACTTTAACTCTTTACTAGCAACTGTACTAAATGTATTCCTAAAGTAGTATAGTTTTTAAGTTAATTTTATATTTGTAGTATTTGTGAAAACCAGTAATAAATAACTTATGGTTGCTGCTTAAAGATATTGACATTATTATAAAAGACTTCAAATTTTGTAAAAGGTTCATAATGATCTCTAGACATATTTACTACTTATTAGTTCAAAGTATTGAACTCGGTACAAAGAGGGATGTAATTATATGTGAAAAAAACATATCTAATGTTATACCATAACTGTCAGTCTACTGTTAATTATTACATGCATATGTATAACTAGAAAAATAGGGTGTGATTTAAAAGAATATTGCATCCTTTTCTTTATCATCAATAGTATGCTGTAACACCTCAACACATCTGTTATTTTCTTCTCTGTTACTAAAGAATAAAAACCAGTAATATTGCTTTGTATGAAGTTGTTGAAACTCATGTTAGCCAGCTCTCTTCCAATAAAGACCACATGCCAAAGTCTTAAATTTAGGATAAAATGCTCATTAAAAAACCCAAGTGGTCCACAACTGCAACTAGATATTAATAATAAACAGCCCAGATTGACATAAGAGTATTTCAAATGTTTTTCCATCAAAGTTCAGACCTTCAATGTCCACACTTTGTGGCATTTATTAGTCAACTACTTTTGCTTTTACTCTCTTCTTTAACTATTCTTTTTTCCATGTTTATATTCTGTCCTTCTGATGGTATTTCAAATAAAGGTAATTGGAACTACATAATGTCACTCCACTCCTTTATGAATTTGTAGCCTTCTGCTTGGATGAGAAATCAGTGCATGTGTGTGGAGAACACTTATTAGATTACTTGTAGTTGTTTAATTATTTCAGGTAGTTATGAAGTAATAGCATGTATTTAACATTTGACCTACTGTTTGTTAAAGCAAATTGTTGTTTTTTGCCAAATAGGTGTTGCAAAGTAAATTAGAATAATAGCAAACAAATCATTGTTAATTCACTCAAATATGCATCATCTCTCCATACGGAAACATTTGCCTTGCACCCAGCAAGAAATCGATATTTGTGTGTGTGTTTTGGGGATGATGATTGGAGATGCAGTAGTTTAGGTTAGTTCTTGTTGGTAGACTTAGAAGTAACAATTTTTGACTGGCATTAAGTGCTTATTACTTAAAACATTTTCATTTAAAGTATAGTGAAGAGTTTGTTTAGGAAGTTTTTGTTGCTATATTTTGCTTGTTAAACTGTAACTAGATGCCCTCCTAATGAATGCCACCTAATGCCATTCACTTTCCCTTATGCACATGGAATCTTGTACTCATGTAAAATAATTGATACTTTAGATTGGTCTCTGCAAACTCTGCAAAGAATTTATTTTCCAAAGAACTCAAATCTGTAGAGCATTGCCATGGACTGGTGCAAGTTGTTCCTTACTAAAAGAGCTCTTAAAATCTGCTATTATTTCTGCTACTTTATTATGAAGCTTAGTACTATCTCTTAATTTTAGTTTGTAATTAACTTAAAATGTTTTAAGCCAATTCACTACATTCAGTTATCTCTAACTTCAATGGTATCTGCAACTCTAAGGGGTGTGTCTCTTCAAATCCTACTTTTTGTTTTATAGATCTGGAACAAATTTCTATTCAGAAGCACTTTTAAAGAATGTTTTTAAAGAAAATTTTATCTAGATTTAAAGAAGTAGTGTATATATCACAATTTTTTTTTTGTTTTGTATTTTATAATTGCTTGTTTATCCCGTAAAGTCCTAATAAATAATGGAGAAGATATTGGATAATGTGTCAATTATGTCATTCTCAAAGAGCATTAGTGATGTAAATGAAGCAGTTTTAACTGAGAATTAAAATCAGTATTTAGATTTGGCTAACTAAAAGTTACTCCCACACTGCAATCACTATTTAAATAGATATATTTCTGTGATGTTGTTTGACTCTGCCCTCTCCCAAAGATAACTAGTCTTACTGCACACCTGTACATTACACACATAGTTCTTAAAGTGGTTTTAGGTAGTTCTATAAATATGTTGAAGAGACTTCATGTATGGTATATGCTAAAATAATTTTTAAAATGTCTTTATTGGATTGAAAATGCTAATGTTACTAAAATATCATCACACAACCTTCACCATTAATGTAGTCATCACTCACATGAACATCACAATCTTAATGTACTCTCTTCTTTATATCTAATATGTCAAATATATAATAATATTTATCTCTCAAAAAATTTCTTTTCAATGCCCTTGCACTGTTTTTATGTTAACTTTTTCTTTCTCCCCCCACCCCCGCCCATCTTACATTGTTTTTGTTGGAGCATTTATTTTTACAGTTGAGTAATTGTTATTTAATTAACACTAAAGAGTGGAATCACTTGTTAGAAATGTAGATCAGTAGCTAAAGTAATGTTAGAATTTAGTTATCTCTGGGCTAACACATTAACATCGTAGTCATTGTACTCTACCTTGAGATTTTAAATTTTTCTACTGAAATGTATTGCTATCTATTTTATTGACCACTGATTTGTTTTTATTATAATACATTCTCAGCTCAGTTATAAAAATGAATTAAAAGGGAAATCATTTTTTTGACAGTGAATTTACCGAGTTCATTGTCCAACTGAATATTGTACAAATATTCCCTTCATCATCATCTTAGGCTTATTCGCCATTGGCACTTATTAACGAACTGTTCAAAAATGTCATATTTAGAATCAATCACAGAATGACAGCTTGTATGAAATTTCGTGAAGGTTCATTGTTAACCATCTTAGTTTCTCACAATTGTGTGAGCTACTGACAAGTCAACTATATTCTACGAATATAAAATGAACCTATCTATTTTTATTATTTGTATTTTCCAATTATAAAATAAATATTTTGTTACCTTTAACTCTTTGAAGCTCTATTTTTCTGCTAGGTCATGTTACATGGCTCAGTAGAAAGTATGGAGGATTTACTTCTAGATATTTCTGTTTTAATAAAATAATGATCAATAATGGCTTAATGACAAGTTTGAGAGTATTTTGTATATTTTTTATTGTATCTGTGATTGGTTTCATTAATTTCTTACAATATGTTTTTTTAAAAAAAGTGTAGATTTTGGATAATTCTGATGTTGATCAAATATTGTTTTGTGCCATCTGCACTGAATTGGAAAGGTATGAGGTACATTCCATTGTAGATTAGTAGTGTGTAAGAAAAATACTGGACTTCTAATTTTGAGTTCAAATTCTACTAAAGAAGTCTTTCTGTTATCCTTCTGGAGTTGAAGAAATCACCTGTCAAGAACTGTTGTAAGTAGTCTATATATATATAGTGTGTGGTAGTGAGGAGGCTATTTCCTACAATAGGGCAAAATGAGATTAGTCTACTTCAAAAGTATGTGATCTTAAATTTTAGTGTTTTTTATAGCTTTAACTTAAAAAAAAAAAAAAAAAAAAAAAAAAAAA
>NC_068983.1:150151743-150153048 GCF_001194135.2 Octopus bimaculoides | reverse complement strand
AAAAAAAAAAAAAAAGAGAGTACCCTGATTAAACTAACATTGTGGGGAAAATTAGTGTAGGTTTAAACAATGTAAGTTACTAGATCAGATGAGTGATAAATAATAGAAATTCACCAAACAAACCCAAAATTTTACCTAAACAGTTTGGTAGAATACAAATCAGGAGCAGTTACAACCAATTGATGACTGGAAAAATAATAAGTGACTTTTGTTAAATAAACCTCACCTTTTATGTGGAGTAGGTGCTTTTTATCTTTGCAGTTGTAAAACAATGTTGAACTGTCCTATACTTTGTTATCAATGCCTGTGTATTTCAAGTATTGTTCCCTCATTATGAGTGGATTCTAAAACCTCTTTTATGCAGAGTTCCTTTTCCGTTAAGTTTCATAATACATGGCAACAGGAAAGACATTAGATAATGTAGTTAGGTACATAACTAGAAATGGCCACATTTGGAAAACCTTCATCATAGGTTTGCTTGATTGCTAATCAAACCTCAAGGTCCTGTGGAGGTTAGGACATCAGTTTACTACAAATAATGAAATGAGGAAGTTACCTGGCTGCCAGGATAATATATTGTGGATTTTGATCCAACTTAGAGCTAACAGTTCTCAACTATTTTACTTCTGAGTTATTAAAGCCATGCAATTTTGAAGGCTCACTGTTACTAACCTATAGTACTAACACTGCTACTAGCACAAAACTGTATTGGAGAGACAATTTTTTTTGGTTTGCTTAGTTGAAAAATAATCTCTGCTTTCATTTCATTTATTGGCTTGTTAACATCAACGTATACTGGCTTACAAGGAAATCTTACTTCAACTCCAACAATTTATACCAATGACTGAATTTATAAAATTGTTCAAACTGGTTAGATTCAAATAAAGAAAAATCTACAGTTAAATATTTAAATGCATAATCTATAGTGACTAGATAATAGGAAAATTCTGTTAAGAATTCAAGAATAGCACTTCATTATTTCTTGATTGCAAAAAATCAGTGATTCAAAAAAGAAAAAGAAAAAAAAAAAATTTTTTTTTTTTTAAAGCAGGTTTAATGTAGGGAAAAAAATGTGGATGTTTATGTCTATATATAACAGTTCAGAAATAGCCATTGGTTACGGTTGTAATTACCTAAATTTCTATTTACTTTTCAAAGTGTAATGGAAAAAGTTTAATTACTTTTCTTTCTGTATTAATTAACTGTCAGTAAAGCAATCTTTTTTAAATACCATAGAATAAAATAAATTTAAAAAGTAAAGATGATTTAGCTTCTTTTTGTTTTTTTTTTGAAAAGAAGTTCAAT
>NC_068983.1:150150620-150151485 GCF_001194135.2 Octopus bimaculoides | reverse complement strand
TATATATATATATATATATATATATATAAAATTGAAGAAATTGGAGTCGACAAGGAGTATAGTTGGACAGTTATTTTTTAATTACTACAATTGTTTCCATCTTGTATTTGAGGGCAGACAAACTTTATACTGTACCCTGCCATGTCCCTAATGGACAGCGAAACTGAATTCTAGAAACACTGTGAGTCCCACCCACACTTAATAAGAAACTTTCTCACACACTCTACCACACAAACCTAACTACATCTCTACATCCTCACATTTCTACTTCATGCACTAGGCTTACTTCCCAATCCTCAACCCTGTCCTCCTGGCCTTGTGTCACTGTATCACTGCTCTCCGCTAGCTTTCAACCTGTGTGCTCCACCCACACATAACAAGAAAACTTTTCACACACCCTACCCCTACAAACCAATCTACATCTCTACCTCACATTTCCTCCTTCATACACCATGCCTAGCTCTCACTCCCCAATTCTGTCCTCACGGCCCTGTTCCCCTGTCTCATTGCTATCTGTTTTCCCCTCCCCCTGACTATATATACCCAGGTTTTCGCCACTCACTCCATCCCTCTGCACTCTGATCCTGCTTCCTTTGCAATATTCTGCCATTTATTTTATAGAGTTCAAGCCTCAAGGCTATGCCCTGGCACTTGTCACCATCTATATCTCTCTCTTACTCAACCATCCCATGTATATTTTGATCCCTGTCCCTTGTGAGCGTGCCTGGAATTTTGCCACCATCTCTATCCTGCTGTCTCCTACTTTCTCTTTCTCCCTCTGTCTGTCTCTCTCTCTCTCTCTTTCTCTCTTTCTCTCTCTCTCTCTCTCTCTCTCTCTCCCGGCTGAGTAACCTTATACCTGTCT
>NC_068983.1:150145697-150150610 GCF_001194135.2 Octopus bimaculoides | reverse complement strand
CTCTCTCTCTCTCTCTCTCTCTCTCCCGGCTGAGTAACCTTATACCTCCTAGAGGAGATACAAGGTTACCCAGCTGTAGACAGCAAGACACTTGTTTCTGTTTCTGCCTCACTACCATCTTTCAGCATCTGACATGAGCACCTCCTCCCCTCTTGAAAGTTTTTATCTTGTAAGTACTTGGTGACCATGCAGGTGCCACTTAAAAGCACTCAGACCACACTGTAAAGTGGTTGGCATTTGGAAGGGCATCCAGCTGTAAAAATCCTTCCAAAATAGTTACAGAAGTCTGGTGCAGACTCTTGTTAAACCATCCCACTCGTGCCAGCATGGAAAGCAGACGTTAAATGATGATGATGATGATGATATATATATTTATTCATGTTAAGATTTTGAATTGATTATGTATTACATTGTTTGCTCTGAGATTTTGATGATGTGATTGCTTATTTTTAGAATAACATCAAAGCATAGGTGTGAAGGGCCAGAATCTAGCTGATTTGATCATAGATTAGAATATTTTGGCTGGATATGGCCAGCTTAAATGCTAAAGGGTTAAAGTCTGTTTCCTATTTATAAAATTTGAAAAACTTCATTTAATCTGTGAACATTTATAAAAAATTTAGATGGGGATTTCATGCTAAGATGGTCTAATATCAAGTTATAACTTCCAACCATATTGGTTCAGTTGTTTAATAAGGTATCGGCTTTTATTAATTGGTTGTCTCCAATGCTGTCTGTATATGGAAAATAGGCTCTGGACTTAAAAGGTTGTGGCTGTGTTATATATCTTCTTTCTCCTTGAAAGAGTAAATGTTAGATAATGATCTCTTAATAAGACGGCTTCTTGTTCAATGAACAATCTTTCATATATCATTGCTTTATCTATCTTAGAGCTATTCCTGAAGAAGTTTTGTAGAAAAAAGAAATTAATTGCACTTAGCTATAGTAAGATTGAAGTTGAGATACAACCCTAAGGACATTTTGCCATTAACATTTTATAGTATTTTTTCATCTTTCAAATTAGACTATTTCCTATTTAATATTCTAATGTAGAATGCATTAACCCAGTTCATTTTAAATGTCATGTCACCAACAAAGAATTCAACAATACTTACCTTGACATTTCCAGCGAAGTTATTTCCTTGTTTTTTTTTTTTTGTTCCTTTGTTACAGGTACTAACCAACCACCGTTTTAAACTTAAAATTATATTTCACTTGGTTTTCAGTTTAGTTAAATAAAAATAGAAGTATATTTTTCTGTATTTTGTAAAACACTAGAAAATACAATGCCATTTCAATCTATTTAAGTCCCTTGATAGTAGTTTAATACCATATTCCTGTCTGCTGGCATAAGTTACATGGCTTGACCATAACTGATAAGAGCAGGGACTGCACCAGGTTCTATAGTCTTGGCTTGGATTCTATGGGTGGATGCCCTTCCTAACATTGACCACTCCACAGAGTGTACTGGGTGCTGTTTATGTGGCACTTGGTTTTAGGATCTCAATTTTGTTGTGGTGGGTGGGTCTTCTCAAGTACAGCAATGCACCACATATCCCAGTCCTTCGTCATCCCCTTTGTAAGGTTTAACGTTTTGAGATTGGCCTTCAAAACTTTGTCCCATGTCATCCTGGGGCTCTGTCTTCCACAACTCCTCTCCATTTTAAGTGATTGAAATGCGTGCACACACGCACACACACACACACACACAAACACACACACACACACACACAAACACACACACACCAGATGAAACTTATCCTGGTGCTGTCTTGTTCTAATTTTTTTTTTTACCCAATATACAATTATGAATGAAGACTGTAGTTTACTCATATTAATTCAATTCATTGGGCGTGGTGAGTGGGGCTCTTATGATACAGGTTTCCATCTCAATTTTCTTCCCTATTTTAAGCTCATATGATAATGTGAGTAGGATTCTATGATTAATTCATGTCATTGCATTCAAATACACTATTATTGAATATTCAGGCCTGGTCCCACTTTATCCCATCTAATGGGAATATTATTTGTGATAGTGTTATATTGAGAAATTTTATTCTTCATCTTCTAAATGTCTTGAAATAAACTAAACACTGACCATTAATATTTCTATGAAGCATTTATATTTTCTTAATGCAGTGCTATTCTTTCTGTTATTATGGTTGACAGTTCATTGAATTATCAAACCTTTATTACAGTTAAACTAATTGACATTTATAGAATCTCTGTATGAAACTTTGTCTTTTTTAGAAGTTCAATTAGCTGTGAAACATTGTTCGTGGGAATCTTAGTTTTAGTTTGTGGTTGAATTAGATTTAAAAAAAGAAATCCGATATTAGTAGACAAAATGGCCAGATACTGTTGTTCATACTCAACAATAGATGTTTTGTTGTATCTTTGAACAACGACTCTTAATCCTACTTGCTTTGGTTTATTTACCTTCCTTAAGAATAGATACTCGCAGTAGATAAATTTTCTAAGATCAATATAACTTTAAGCCAAGAGGTGAATGGTTTTCCTTGCAGTACAGATCACTTGATAGTTTTAAAAGCTTGTTCTCATCAAAACCTTTGTACTCTTTGAAAAATAACATGTTAAGTATTTTCTTTCCTTTGTTTAGTTTTGCTTGTAGACAGTTAGAAGCTTAAAATATCAACATAAAACTGAATTTCTTCTACATCTTTTACATTTGAGATCTTTATTCTGTTTCCATTAAATTTTTGTATCACCTCTTAGTAAATTATTGCAAACATTCAGTTCATTTTAGACTTTTGTCTTGCTCATGATCCTGGGAGAAAGAGCAAATGTGAGATAAACATGTTTAAATAGTATACATATTTAGACATTTTTACCTTGTGATATTTAAGAGAGTGTACTATCATATACTATTTTTTGTCAAGTATATTTGTTTTTCTTATTGCTTTTTGTGAACAATAAAAGTTGTTGATTTTAGGTTTCCAACAGGATGTGAATGACAAGGGGGTATCTGTGCAATTCAGTAGAACAATTGCCACAAAGCATTTGGACAACAAAAGTGCTGGCTTATTAGCATTTTACTCTTTATGTTAGCAAAACACACAAACACACACACACACACACACACACACAGTATGCCCTTACATCTATACATTCTTTTGTTTGATTAATCAGTAACAGAAAGTGCAGTGATGATTCAAGAAGCTTTAGCTTCTGATAAATCTACCAGATATATGCACATGCATGCATGTATGCATGCATGCATGCATGCATATGTGTATACACACACACAGGGATGTTTCCTCACAGTTTCTGCCTTCCAAATTCCTCTCAAAAAGCATTCAGTGGGATCAAATCTGAACCACATGGTTGCAACACTTTTCAATCACGCAACTCTGCCAGCATTGAAGATGGATGTTAAATTCTAATGATGATGTCTCTTCTAATATTTCTACATCAGGAAATCACTTGATACATTCGTAGAAAATTGCATGAAGCAATCATTGACTAATTGTATCTCGGATATGACTGTGTAACATGAACAAAATCTTCGAGTCAGTTTCCAAAATGCAGTCCTACAAATTTTTACCCTATCAGCCATTGTTTTATACTTCTACATCAGTTACTGTGGAAGTCTCTTCACTTTCTCAGCTTGATAGAAATAGCACCCAAATTTCCCTCAAACTGCACCCTTCTAGCTTTAAAAAAAATTAAAAAAAGACATTGAATAATGTAGTCTCGTATCTAAAAGATATGATGATCACAGCTGGAATGTCTCTGACAAAGATGTTAACCAGCAACAACCTTTATGCATAACTCATATTCTCTCACTTTTACTCATAGAAATCTGTGTTAATATGTCAGTCTCCCGTTATATATACCTGTTAATAACTCTAATTGTTAAATACTAGAATACTGTTTCCATAAAAATGGCTCAATAATTGCATAAAGCAATTCCTTCTCCTATCACTGCACTTTACAAATACAGCATAGTGTATTCATTGTGTGTGTGTGTGTGTCACTGTCAATGTTGCATTTGCACACACAAAAGACTAAATTTAGACATCATACATCATGTTGTGTAACTAATGCAAAAAAGATAGTGAGGCAATTCTTTTACATGTAGCTATATCAAGCATATAATATACTCCTTATATTGTGCTGATGATACCCTCTCAACAAATACCTAAACATTCATCACTGCACTAACTTTAACAACAGAAAACACCATCTCTCCATTCATCCACCTATCTTAAAACTTTTCAGGTATCATAAGTGCACAGTATTTCTTGGCATGAAGAATACTCCAACCTTGAAAATGCATCCTAATTTTGACCTGAAAATATTAGTAAAATGATAAACATAAAAACAAGGTTTCAACACATTCAACATTGATTCTTTGTGATCACTCACAGCTTGTAGTCTGCATTTTTTTCTTTTTCTTCCACAGTACAGAGACAGGATAAGTTTAGCACAAATGAACCTCTTCTCTTGAGTTAAAATTCAGTTGCAAAAAATGTAACCTTTGTCCTCCAGTAGATGTAATTTTTTGCAACTATTCCTCAACACTGAGAAATGTAGTATAAAACCAAATAAATATGAAATTAAGCATTCGTGAACGTTTTTTTAATTGAAAATATTCCAAATGTGACACCATATTTCACCAAACAAAATTTTAGATCATTATACTATCCTTTTCTAGGTACCACAGATTCCACCCATAAATCATAAATTGCAAATTATCTAAAGCAATGCCCTCTGCATTATAAAAATCTGTGAATGTGCATGCTCTCTTTCTCTCTCTATCTCTCTCTCTTTCTCTCTCTCTCTTTCTCTCTTTCTCTTTCTCTCTTTCTCTTTCTCTCTCTCTCTTTCTCTCTCTCTCTTTCTCTCTCTCTCTTTCTCGCTTTCTCTTTCTCTCTCTCTCTTTCTCTCTC
>NC_068983.1:150138720-150144815 GCF_001194135.2 Octopus bimaculoides | reverse complement strand
AAACTCAGAACCTTGGGGTTAAGAGCGCGGGCTACTAACCCCAAGGTTCCGAGTTCAATTCACGGCAGCAACCTGATTAATAATAGTAATAATAATAATAATAATAATATAATAATAGTAACATCGTTAGGAATGAGAACCCAGGTTCGAAATTTCCCCAAGACACCTGACGAAGGCTGAACGGTATATCAGCCGAAACGTTGTGTTAACAACAAACAAGATGAGGACAAATATCCGTCAAATGTAAATGATGTAAATAATGTAAATAATTCCTCATCTCTTAAATATAGAACTGGACTCTTACAAGAATACTCAAATTTTATTGTTGTTCCCATCTGATCTAAATAAATAGAAAACGTGCACACCGAAATAACGTCAATGTCTCATCATCTCACAAAATCCGCAAACATTCTGTTGAATGGTCAATCACATATAATAAATCTTTAGGAATCAACACTACCACAAAATGCAACTTATTTCCACAACAATTATTACTTGCCTTTATTACCATAATGCATTCAACACTGTAGCTCCAGACCAAACTAAAGCTCAGTCTTTTGTCTAATTGAGCAAGTGTTGCTGTGGCTACACAACAGAAATAGGGACTAATGTCAATAGACTCATCTTTTTGCATTTCTTACCTGTAACTTTTTTTAAAGACACCTTGTACAATTATTAAACAATTTTATTTCCCTTCATCTCTGAATCTGAGGCCTTGTGCTTGTACGAGAAATCAATATTGATTTCTAATATATTTTCATCTCAGTTGATTTAAAGTGCCATCATGTTATTCTTTCTTTATACCTTCATGCCTAGACTGCAAATAATTTTGCAGGATTTCAATTGTTATCAGAAGATAAAAGAAATCACTTTATCGCAGCTCTTTTGGTTATTATTTAATATAATACTGATAAATTCATGAAGCCAAATATTTGATTGTGGAGTTTTATTAATATCTTCTATTTCCCATTAAATTTGTCATCAAATTATTGAGTAAATAATTTATGGTTCAATATTTAAAAATAACCATCTTTCTATAGGATATCTGAATAAGTGCGGAAGGATAACAATGTTGTATTGAGGAGTAAGGGGAAAATACAAAATATTCCTATGTGATTTAGCTTCTGCAGGCTCTATTGAATGCATATGGTTTCAGTTTAGATGCATTCTTTTTGTGAGATTCCTATTAACAGTTACCTCTTTGAAACATAGCATTAAAATAGCAATTATAAATTGGTTGTGTTTGCTCTCAAGTATATTAAATCTTAGTCCAAGGTAGTAATAGTAGTGTTCCTGCAGTATTGAGCTCTGTAACCTAAGGTTCAGAGTTCAAAACCTATTTTATGTCTTGTAATAGTGTAGAATCAATTAACTACATCCCCAAGGTGGTAGTGAGAGTACATTGTGCCCTATCAAAGTGAATGTATTATACATACTGTTTTGGACAGTTGACTCAAATGTTGAGTTCAAATTCAGTGCAGGCACTTTGTTGTCTCTGGGTTCAGTCTAATAAATCTTTTTGTTCTCCAACAAATAAGTAGACTTAAGAAAATTCTTTGTAGCAGACTGGAGCTGTTTCTGGTGGAAGACATATCGCCTTAAACCTTTAGAGCTTGAGCAACCTCTTCTAGAATGGATGGCAGACTCAAAATTTCATCTTCAAATTGCTAAATATTTCCAATCTTACCTACTATACAAACCCATCCCATCTGTGATAGCAAAATTTGAATAATTAACTGGGTTCAACTGAAAATTGAGTGTATTTGGTTTCTTTGATGCTTAACTCAATAGTGATTTAAAAATTACTTTGAAAGTAACTGTCATTCAAAGCTCTCCAAATAGTATTGTTTGGATGATTTTTGATAACAGCAATTTATTTATTCTCAGTCACTGCAACACAGATTGTTTACTTTAAAACCTGATTCATATAGAATCTCCCCCCCTTCCCCCAACAAACACTTTTTTTTTTTTAGAAAATGGTTTTATTGAATTTTTGGATCATTTGTATTGATTTTGTATTTTTTTGGTTCTGGAAACAGAAGCCTTTTCCGGACTAATCTTTGACTGCATTTTCATTTCTTTTTCATTTCTTTTTCTTTCATGTTATCCGTATCAGGATTTATTATATATGAATGATGAAGTCAGCGATATTTTTAACTGTAAAGTAAAATAAAACGGTAGAAATTTATTGAAAATTTAACTTAAGGAAGGGGAGAATACTATAAATTATTGGTTAAATTTTTGTGTTATAAAGTGATCAATTTTTTAATTTTGTGTTCATTTTCTATTTTGTTGAATATAACAGCTTCCTATTCATGTTTATATTACATTTTCATGGTCATATTTTCTCCGTGTATTGTGTAATCTTACAATACATAAGTTAATGGTATCTGTTTATTATCTTTCGTGATGTTCATAAAAAGAAACTTATCTTAGAGGAAGAGATTCTAGTTGTTTTGGAGTTATTGAATAGTCCATTTGATTTGACTTAATCAGCTGATTTCTAACTTCACTGATAATAAAAATGTAATGTACATTTAGGATGCTATACAACAGAGAAACTTCATTTAATACTTTGAGAAAATTAGTCAAGATGGTTTGACTTTATGAAATAGTTGTAATTCTGTTGTTCCTTCTTTAAAAACGTGTAAGAGTGTAGAAGTCTTCAAGTTTACAAATTTATCTGATCCATTCTATCATGGAAAAATGATCATTAAAAGATTGCATAGTACTGCATACTGGTTTTATATAAACTATTTTGAAATTGGGTTTAAAATATATCATGAATACTTTCTGAACAAAGACAGCAGCTTTGCTCTCTTGCAAAATCAGTAGTTACTAGAAAATTTGAAATCTAGGAAAATAGATTTATTTTAGCTCTTGAAAGTAAACAAAATTTATGAGTTAGAAATGATGTGTGTTAGACTCTTTCATCAGAGGAAAAGCCAGATCTTTAATGGAAGTAGCATAGATGAAAATTTAGTATTGTGCAGGAGCTTCAGTCAGTATGATAGATTTTTGAGTAACTTTAAGGGTTGCTCTTGTTCTTTGTAAGTGGCTGATATCACAACTCTTAATTAATGTTGAGAATGAAATAATGTTTAATTTTTACCTTTTACTGACAATATATGTAGGCTGCATAGTGTTCAGGTTAGAAATAAGTCCAATAATGATGCCAATAGATTGGCAGTAATTTAAGGAGAAACATGGTATGATTAATCAGATGATTGCAGATTGGTTGAGAAAAATTACTATTAATAGTTTTCTGTTGAATTTCTAATATCATTATTGATATATGCAGCTTGGAAAAGTGCTGTTAGCTGAAACTAGAGAGTATCTAATGCAAAGGTCCAAGAGAGTTTTAGTTCAAAATGGCTACATCCAACAGATATAGTATCACAGGAAAAGGAATTGAAAATATCCTTTTGAGAACTGCTTTCAGATCTTTTCAGCAATGATCGGTTTTATTGATAATGCAGTTAAGATGGCATATTTTAAATAATAGTAATCTTCTATTGAATACCTATTTTATTCCACTTCTCAAGACACCTCCAGTAATGTTCATCAATTTTTGAAATTTATCATTTAAAGAGCTGTTCAAGATACTTCTTTAGTGTGCGTGTGTGTGTTTTGTTCAATCAGATGCAGAGATTATTTTGAAAATTGGACTGTACTTTGAGAATTATTTTTGTTATCTCTCAGTTAGCTTCTTAAGCCTATTCTTGGTATGGTTAGCAAAACATTATAAGTTTCCAAATAGCTCTTTAAATATGACCTAGTAAAGTAATTGTGAGTAATCAATTATGCAATTTGGTTCTCTTTTAGTTAATCATTAGTCTTTAATCAAGTTTGTGTTGGCACTTGTTTTAAAGAAAGGGACTGTTAAGCTAAAGCAACAAACTGACTAAGTAATTGTAACTTTCTTAAGACTGGCTTAAAAAGAAAAAAAGAAAGAAAAGTATGTATATTAACCTTTGTCACCATTTGTGAATAAGCACCAACAGTTAGTAAAACCGAAGCCAAAAGAATCTAATGAGTGGAGGGAGGGCTTGTAACAATTTCTAATTTCATTTTTATCATTTGCAATTTAACAGACTTAATTGCAATTGTATTGCTAATTTTGAGTTTTGTTCTGAGAGAGAGTCTTATAATAATTTTGCTTGTTCTTCCATTACTTAACTTGCCTGTAACACTTCCATGTGATTAGTTGAAGGGGGAGGAGAGATGGAGATGGAGGGGGTGGTGAGTGAAATGTATAATTTCTGTTTTTTAAAACTAAGTTTTTTTCCCGTCCATTAGCCTGTGTGTAACGCTTTCACATTATAGTTGAAGGGAAAGGCATTGAGCAAGAGAAGAGGGAGAGTGCTGTGTATTAAGTCTATGAAATTGTGTATAAAGTATATAAAGTGCATTAATTTATCGCATTCTAATTTCCTTCATTCTTCAATGATTTGCAGATGAGCGACTATCTTTTGATACAGACACGATACAGGCTATACTTTCAGGTTTTTTGGATAAAGTTTGCAGAAATAAACCAATAAGTTTACCATTAATCCCATGGAATATTCATGGGTCTCACTAGTTAATTATTAAGTTTAGTCTAAGGGTTAATCTTATGTTGTTTTGAATCAGTATTGTCAAGATTTTTGAAAACACTTGTTGCAAGTTATATCTTGCCACAATATGGATGCCTTTTGTTCTATTTTATTTTATTTTTTTTATAGTTTATAAAGTAGTTACATTTTTTTAAGACTAGTTAAACCTGCACTATCATAGATTTGATAAATCTTATGCTTGAAGACAATTACTCTGAAAAATAAACTCTATTGAATTTCAACAAGACCTGATTGAGGTATCAGCATATAAAAATTTCAGTTATAAAAATTGTTTTATGTATTCGATCTGTGTTGGATCATTTAAAACCTGAAAGATGGTAATCATTGGTTTATATTGCTTTGTCATTTAGATAAACCACTCCAACATACTGAGTATAGAAGTGAAGTGGAATTTCACCACTTTCTCTTTTCTTCGTGGCTCAGTTCATTGGTTTGCAGACTGATATGAATTCCCCACCAAGAAATATTAAATTTTTTTGTTTTGTCCTTCTTTTCTCTTTATAGAGGACAAAAGATTTTTGCATCCATATTATTCTTTTTTTTCCTTTTTCCTTTGCTCTGATGTTGAGAAATTTTAAACAGTTTAAAGTTATTATTAAAGTTTTGTTAAACATGGCAATTTGTCCACTCCCTAATCACTCCTCACAGCCCTCTCCTCATGGAAAACTACTGGCTTAGTCAGAAGAAGGATGGCAGCATCTATGACTCTTTTCAGGCCTTCTGACACTGATGGTGGGGAAGAAAGAAGATATGTCTAGACCAGAGGCTTGATCTGAATGCTTGAATGTCTAATTGCAGAGAAAACCCGTACTGCATGTTTTTATTCAACAAAGTTGATTGTTGTTTAATCCTGGCAATCTCAGGTCATCTGTGATTGAACAATCTTATAAATACAGGTGTTCCAGCCCATCATTTTAAGTGGAGGAGTAGAATTACATTATTTCATGTCTTAGCTTTGATTTTTAATAATAGTATGAAGTTTGAGTGATACTTGACATCCATTTCTAATGGGCTGAGTGACCACATACAGGCTACATTGTTGGCTAATAAGTTGAGTGTATATCTGTGTTACTTGTTGGTGAGTGTGTGTGTGTTGTAGAATCTGTTGTTCAGTTTTGAACTGAAATTTTCTCTTAGTGGTTCATTGAACTTTAATTGAAGTTTGTAAAGTTCTTTGAGGTATATTGTGATGATATTAGGTGGGTGGTTAAAGGAGTGTTGCGATATTGTTTGCCTATATGGGTGCAGTAGTTATAGTGGATTAGTGGAGGGAAGGTACGACGACGATCTCGGGGCGAACCTGGGCGTCGACGAGGAATACCTGACCCGCCTGTTTAAGACGACCTTCGGGCCGAGACCTATGGACAACTTCCAGAGATCTCTGGCCTGGCAGTGCTATCGAGAAGCACTACCCGTTCGGGATAAGCTCTACAGGCATGGCTCGAGAAACACGGGGCCGACCTGTCCGAGATGCCGGCA
>NC_068983.1:150136952-150138330 GCF_001194135.2 Octopus bimaculoides | reverse complement strand
ACCGTGGTCTTTTCCGTAGGCTTTTCCTTCCACGGCTAAACCTAAACTGTCCTCCCCTCTTTTTACACGAGAACATTACTGTGTGATACACGATCCCTATTGATCGGCCTTTCCTTTTCTCTTTTTTTTTCGATCCCTTTTGATCGAACTGCTCCTTTTTCCCTTCCTACGATCCCTTTTGATCGACACCACCAATTTTTTTTTTTTTTTTTTTTTCCTTCCTTCCCCCTCCCAAAAAGAAAAGCTCTACATTGTATTTGTCCCATCTTCGTTGAGCCCTGTGTGGCTAATAAAAGAAATGTATATATAATATATCATAGCTAACTATTGTGAATATGTGTTGTTATTGAGGTAGAGGGAATTTAGATGTGATATTCTTTTCTTCTACCATGTGTCAAGTTTTATGCATTGAAGTTTTCCTTAAATACTGTTGATATTCTGTGTGGTAGTTGGTCATGTTCGTGATGGTATGTATGTTTATGTTTGGTGGTGTTGGTTTTTAGCTTGACTGCTTCCATTTCTTGTGAGTTGTTTATGGTCTTTATGTACTGAATACCTAACACTGAGGTGATACAATTTCCATCATAGTTTGACTGGTTTTGCATTATTAGGAATATGTATTCTACAGGTTCTTTGTAGAGATTGAATAATTTTCTTGCATCAGTTGCTATGCCAATGTTGATTGATAATTTTTCATTCCATTTTTGCTCTGTACTATGCAGTATGTGAAATTTAAGCTAAGAGTTAGCAAATATGGAATTTGCATGAAAAGCTCAGCAACAAATCCAATTGCTTCCAATAATTCCTCTTAAATTCTTTTGACATTTTTATTATCTCTGTTTATTGAAAAATTCATTATATTAGCATTTAACTTAACTTTGAACAACCAAAAGTTGTAGGAGTGAGGTACATTATTTTTCATTTGTATATCTTTGAAATCTTTACACTTCGAAAATATATTAGATAAATGACTTCGGATGTTACATTCTTTTTTGTTTCCATTTGCAAAGTATATTCTATTCTGGAACAATGCAAAATACCATATTAGCACACCAAAAAAAAAAAATCTTGTGTTGCTATGAATTTCATGTACAAAATGAGACACCAATTATAAAATGTTATGAATTTGGTAATTTAAACTTGGTGACTTGGTATCCAGAGATAGTTGTTGACTAAATTAGTTTACATAAAGAAAAATATATCTCAAAAGAAATCTTGTCTTCCACCCACCAAACTAATGTCCATTTACATAAAAAATTTAAAAAACCCCAGACGTTTTGGCATCTACATCTTTATTTCTCCATTCATCTTAGTTGGTGTGTGTGTGTGTGTGTACAGAGATGCTAATGTTTGAAGGTAATCAGTAAATCAGCAAGCA
>NC_068983.1:150133514-150136490 GCF_001194135.2 Octopus bimaculoides | reverse complement strand
TAAATCTTGACACAAGACCAAAAATCACAGGGTTGATTAAATTGACCACAGTGTGTGGCCAGTACTTATTTTATCAACACCAGAAGGATAAAAGATAAATATCATTTCATGATTGAAGGGTTAAAAGCTAAATATTACCATTTAAAATAATGCTAATCAGTTATAATAGTAACACATAACCACAAAATTTCAGGTTGCATCCAGACAATTTGACTCCTAGTACTTGACTGACATTTCTTTTATTAACCCTAAGAAATGTATAAAAGGAAAAACATTTTTTTTTTTTTTTTTTTTTTTGTCTGGCACTCTACCATTTCTGTTATCTGCCCGTTTTTAATCATTACAATAGTAATAATTTGTAATGTGTTGAAATTGAAATGAAAGGTGTTTTTGTGCTTCCTAGTAACGAGTGTGAAAAGAAATCTGTCCAAATCTAAATGAAATCAACCCTTCTGTTCATCCCGAGAAGCTAAAAGAGTTGATTAAAAAGTGTAAATCATGAAGCCAGTACTTAAAATCAACTCTTTACATTGTGGGGTGGAGTGGGGGGGTTCCTTTTATTAGATAGAATGTAACTCATGCATATAACTTTTTGCAGACAATCTGATACCTTCACTGACAGTTGGGTAAAGGAAGTGAATCATGTAGAGCATACTTTATACCTAAAGTAACAATGAAATGTTTACAGTGGATTTGAACTCAAACTAATTGGCCATCATTTAATCCATTAGGGTCATTTAGGTAGTATCAGTCAGATTGGTTTAATGACTTTTGTGAGAAGAGCCAAACCAACAAATTGTTCTGCATATCATAGCTATTTTAAAGAGTTACCAGTTGTAGGAATAGCTGGTCATTTGCAGATAGTGAAAATGAAATTGATATCTCAAGGACCAACAACAATGCACAGCAGGATGAGATATGTAGTATTAAAATCAGGCTTCGAACATAACTTCATTGGTTTACTATGAAATTTCTTCAATGTTTTACCTTTTTTTTCTTCTTTTTTTTTTGGGACTATTTATGTGTAGATTACTACAAAAAATATTTTTTCTGGTTTCTAAAGCCTGCAGGTTGGAAAAAGTTGAAAAGCTAATATTAAGCGAGGCATTTTTTTTTTAGTCAAAATTTTCCTTTTCTTTTTTCTTTTCACATTTGATGTGCAGGCACACATACACACAGACACTGCATTGTTTCTATTACTTCATCTCTAAAGAAAAAAAATTATGTTAAAGTAGTTTCTGTTTATCTTTTCCATTAAAAAATAATAAGTAATTAGCCAGACAACTAAAATGGTCAATTTTCCCCATTATTGACTTAATGAAATATAAAAATTATGAATAGTGTTCTGATTTAAAGTATGGTAACTGTTTTCATTAATCTAACTTTAGTAAAATTGTAAGTAATTAGCATTGAAATGCAAATATGGTCTATTTAATTATGGCATCAAACTTGGGGATTAAGAGGAAACCAGTTTTATCTTCAGAAATAAAATTTGTTTTGAAGCAGGTGTGTGCATGTGTGTATATCATTGTTATAGTACATGGTAGTGCTATAATAAAAATGATGATTTCTCATATTGATTGACACAAGGCTACAAATTTATTGGGAAGGAAATAGTTGATTGAATTGAGTTTGATTTATTACCACTATTATTTTACTTTTTGCAAATAAAATTTGAATTCTGAATATAAAGAGTTAGCATTTTGTCAAATTACCATCCTAGTGGTAGTAGTAGTAGTAGTAGTAGTAATAATAATAATCTTTTCTACTCTAGCCACAAGGCCCAAAATTTATGGGGGCAGTGGGGGCTAGTCGATTAGATCAACCCCAGTATGCAAATGGTACATAATTTATCGACTCCAAAAGGATGAAAGGCAAAATCAACCTCGGCGGAATTTGAACTCCGAACGTAAAGACAGACGAAATACCACTAAGCATTTCGCCTGGCATGCTTACATTTCTGCAGCTCAGCGCCTTAATAATAATAATAATAATAATAATAATAATAATAATCCTTTCTACTAAAGGCACAAAGCCTGAAATTTTGTGGGAGGGGACTAGTTGATTACATTGACCCCAGTGTTTCACTGGTACTTAATTTATTGACCCTGAAAAATGGAAGGCGAAGTTGACTTCAGCGGAATTTGACCTCATAACAGAAGAAAGATGAAATGCCACTTTGCATTTCTTCTGAGGTACTAAAGATTCTACCAGCTTGCTGCAGCAGTAACATCAACAACATTTCTGACTTTGACTGTCCAGTCCTGCTGTATGTATTTGTAATTGTGTACCAGTTCTCTGTTCTTTCTTTTTCTTCCTTGTTTTCATATACATTCACTTGCTTTCTTCCAGAGAATCTAGTGCTCTGAGCTTAGATTTTCTAGGGGCCAGCCAGATTGGAGCAGTCTCGACTATAGTGGGCCGAAACTGCAATAACGATCTGCAACTCAACTGACGGTAGAAAGCTCCAAATGACCCGTCCTTGTTGTTTCCTGTGTTTTTTTTTTGTATCATCTAACTGTCCAGATATTTTGTTGTCGCCTGTTACATTCTTGTTCCATTTTTTTGTTCAGTTATGTTGATACATATATATGTACACACACACACACACACACACACACACACACACACACACATTAATATATGCATGCACGTACAGAAGCAAATGCACACACATGCACAGGAACGCACATATACACAACATACACATGCACAAAAATATACACACGTGCACACGTACCTTACACTCACAATCCCACACACACACGCACACGCAATCCACAGAGCAAACCACATGCATATACACACACGTACACACATGCATACACACACGCACGCACACACACACACACACACACACACACAGACACACACACTGCAAGAAAAACACACTCACACAACACACATACTTAAAAACTGCTTGCTCCCTTTCTACTGACCATCGTCCACAACCACTTTCAAATAATTTCTACTACT
>NC_068983.1:150115046-150133407 GCF_001194135.2 Octopus bimaculoides | reverse complement strand
CGCACACACACACACACACACATTTACACTTGTACTCTTTTACTTGTTTCAGTCATTTGACTGTGGCCATGCTGGAGCACCGCCTTTTGTCGAGCGAATTGACCCCAGGACTTGTTCTATTGGTTTCTTTTGCCGAACTGCTAAGTTACAGGGGACATAAGCACACCAGCACCAGTTGTCAAGCGATGTTGGACACACACACACACACACACACACACACACGTATACACACACACACGTATACACACACACATATACGATGGGCTTCTTTCAGTTTCCATCTACCAAATCCACTGAGTCTGTATCAATGAATTTACTGAACAAAAACCTTCAATCAATAGTCATGCAGTACTAATGCAATTAAAATATTTTGAAATGAAATTGACAAATCAAGAAGCTTGAAAGAAAAATAAAGCTTTTCACCATGATATGGAATCATCGTGTTCATGAAGAACATGTATAAGTCCAGAGGCAGTTGTAGTTCTGGAACTCAAAAACAGCTGAACAAAGACAGGTTCATCGCTATGGTATATGAGCTAGGGAAAGCCAAGTACTCATTCTTTAAAATTATAGAATTCCAAATAATATGCACTAATATTCTCAGAATTTCTATGCTTGTTTTTTTTCTGTCCTTGCATGAGTTGGCAGGTGTGATATGCCTTTCGCTTTTATTTGCAAGGGGAGTGATGAGAATTAAGATGTTCATGCTTTTCTCGTGGATATTGGCTGTGTAAATCATGTGAAATGGTTTTACTTGGGATTGAAGCAGTAATAGTGTTTCAACCAGTTGAAAGCTTACCAGTTTACTCCATAACACTCACCACTTTATAATAATGGCTGGAGGAGAAGAAAGTGTAAACTGGAATCATTTTACTAATGGGTGTTGTGCAGCTTCCAAGTTACAAAGAGACAAGTAATCAATGTCTAGGAATTGGCATTTTGCAAGTGTATGTGAAAACACCTACGTATAATCAGCTTAACTGCATTCAAACTACTTTGGCAGGTGAAATGACACGAAAAGTAAAACTCCAACAACAGGTAAAAACTACATTCACAATGTACACCAGTGGTTATTATATTGTATCAGCAAATTTCATCCAAATTCATGCAATAGTTATATAATCTTCATATTGGGCTAACTACATTGCATAAAAAAAAATCTCTAGGATTTGGGAATTTTATATTGAGAAGAAACTACTGGAGTCACTTGAACTTAGTATCTCTCTTGACTCTGGAGAAATGAGTGGTGATATCAACCCTCGCACAGTTTGATCTCAAAATCAAATTACATCATATTTCTGTTGCTCCACTATCTTTAAAAAGAAATGAAGAATCACCTTTGTTATCAAAGGTACTAAGGGCAATTCACTCCTCATAAGTTCTGAAAAATTGTTAATAGGAAACAAATTTTGACAATTCTTATGTTCCTAGTACTATATTAACGAAATCGTAAACAAGCATACATGTTGTAAATTTTTTTTGTTGTGAGTAGCACCTACAGTACCTAGATTAGAACTTTATCAATACTGAAGATTCTTTCCCAATTCAACAAATTTAGAGAATCAGGTAGTAGTATAAGTAAGAGTACACTGCATAATGCAGTCTTTGTAATTTGAATCTGGAATGTTTGATATAATGTTTCAATAGTGTAGCATTAAACTTCTGAAGTGTATTAAGAATTTATAAAGACCTGAATGTGGTACAACTGTACGCCCTAATCCATTAAAGATGTGTGACATTATTTTCTTAATCATGTAACACCAGTCTGTAATCAAATATTGATTTATGGACTTTAAACAATAAAAAAGGCAGAATGTGAAATTTATTTTGTAGCTTAAAGAAATAAAGTTGGAGTTCGTTTTAATATTATTTAAGGTTATATGATAAAAATTCTGAAGTCTATGGTTAATAAATTGGTTTATCTTTTTACTGCTAAATTTTAAACACTCTTGTCTAATTCCATACATTAGTTTATTTACACAAGTATGTGCACATGTTCATCGATTTTTATGTATGCATACACATTGAGTTTTATATTATTATTTTAAATGACAATTTTCATAACTATGGAGATGTGTATAATACTGGAACAATTATTTTCAAAGCTAAATCTAATGCTTTTTCTACTGCTAGCAATAAAACTATTAGAAATTAGGATGCAACTGAACTTCAGTCTCACAAACCAAAGCAAGTAGTTGTGTGCTTGCAATGCTGATAGAATTGAAGATATAGGTGTGTTATCAATTGTTTTAGTTTGGCTGAAACCCATGGATCAAAATTCAGCTCTTTGTGCTCAAGGAACATTTGTCAATTTTATTGCTCTATCACTAATAGTGGCGAACCTCACTATCCCATGGTACCTATTTACCTGTTAATTACCTTTTCTGATGCTACTACAATGGTCTCTGCTTCTTGGAGCTGGTTGGTCACATGCCATCTCCACTCAGACACTTCCAACTCTCTCTTGTCTCATCTCATCATTTATTAAGTATCCACCTTCCACACCCAATTCTGACTATGTTTCTGGTCTTTCCTCCCCAGAATGCTATCCATTTGGAATACTCTCTTGGTAGGTGTTTTCCCCTGTAGCCTTGATTTGTCCAAATGGAACATTAACATTTACATCGCCAGTCTTAGAGGGCCTACAAGGGTGATGGGCACAGCCCCCTTTCCCAGATCAAAACAATGTTTAAAAAAATTAAATTAAAAAACTTAGAGAATTTAGTGCTTGCACTATACTGTGAGTTAATAATTCTTTGCTTATTCATTCTTGTCACTCCCAACTCTAAGGTGTTTGAACTTCTGAACTATAGTTATTGCACTACTACTTCAACTTATAACACACACCAAATTTGAAAATCCATATTTCAAGTCATAGTATGAAAAGTGGATTTTCCTTCCTAGGTTTGTGTCTTGGGCTGCTATAATCCAGCTGTGGATGCCAACACTATCTTCAGAAGTCTAATCATATCTCTATTTCTCAGTCCCTGTGTGCATACATACATCCATGCATGTAAATGAGAGAATTTGTTGTGTTAAAAACTAAATGCACTGTAGATGAAGCATCTGAAATAAAGTACCTAAATGGAGATATTCTCTCCTGAAAGCAATATTATTCATTTGAATCTGTGACAAAATGAGGATCAATTTAAAATCAGCACCTTTTAGAATGTTTTTCATCTATTTCAAATTTATTAGTATCAAATGAATTTCTGTATAATGACGCTACTGGTAAGATGAGGGTTGGCAACAAGTACAGCAAAGAACTCATGGTACAAGTAAGGGTTCACCAAGGATTGGTCCTCAGACCCCTCTTGTTCATCATAGTCTTCCAGGCAATAACAGAGGAATTTAAGACAGGCTGCCCCTGAGAGCTCTTCTATGTTGATGACCTTGTTCTTATAGCTGAATCACTGTCAGAACTAGAGTAGTTTCAGGTATGGAAGCAAGGTCTAGAATCGAAGGGCCTTAGAGTCAATCTAGCAAAAACCAGTCTTAGTAAGTAGGAAGGTTGACAAATCACAAATCCCTTCAGGTTGATGGCCCTGCTTGATCTGTAGAAAAGGTGTTGGTAGAAACTACATAAGATGTACCCAGTATAAGCTATGGACACTTAAGAGGTGCAGCAATATCAGAGGAAGGTTAACAGGGAAAATAGCTTTTGTATGTGGAAGATGCACTGGTACAGTGGACACTGAAAATGTACAGAAAATATACTCCAAGTACCAGTTGGGTGAGCTAGCGGTAGTAGATAGCTTCTGTTATCTACGTGACCAAGTTAATAGTGGAGGTGGGTGTTCTGAGAGCATAACCGTGATAATTAGATTAGGCTGGGCAAAGTTCAGAGAGCTCCTACCTCTGCTGGCAACAAAGGTCCTCTCACTTAGAGTGAAAGGCAGATTGTATGATGCCTGTGTGCAAACAGCTATGCTACATGGCAGTGAAACATGGGCTATGACAGCCAGGGACATACGTAGGCTTGAGAGAAATGAAGTCAGTATGCTTTGCTGGATGTGCAATATCAGTGTGCATGTTCAACAGAATGTAAGCATCTTGAGAAAAAAGTTGGGCGTAATAGGCATCACATGTGGTGTGCAAGAGAGGCAGCCATGCTGGTATGGTCATGTGATGCATATGGATGAGGATAGCTGTGTAAAGAAGTGCTGATCTCTAACTGTGGAGGACCCTGTGGTAGAGGTAGACCCAGGAAGATGTGGGACGAGGTAGTGAAGCATGATCTTCAAACTCTGGGCCTCACAGAGACAATGACTAGTGACTGAGACCTTTGGTGATATGCTGTACTTAAGAAGACCCAACAAACCAAGTGAAATCGTAATTGTGGCTGATGCTAGTGTCACGTAACTGGCACCTGTGCTAGTGGCATGTAAAAAGCACCTTTCAAGCATTAGGCCTCATGGAGGCAAAGTGGCTGATGCCAGTAGCATGTGAAAAGTTCCATTCAAGTGTTGGGCCTCATAGAGGCAATGACTAAGACCTTTGACATTATGTCATGCTTGAGAAGACCCATCAAGCCAAGTAAAATCACAGTCATGGCAGATACCTGTGTCATGCAAATGGTCCCCATGCTAGTTGCATGTAAAAGCACCCATTACACTCTTTGAGTGGTTGGTGTTTGGAAGAGCATTCAGCTGTAGAAACCACGCCAAATCAGACTGGAGTCTGGTGCAGCCTTCCAGCTTGCCTGCCCTAGTCAAACTGTCCAACCCATGCCAGCAGGACAACAGACGCCAAATGATGATACATGTTGTACAATATGTTATCTTACTTACAGTGAGGTATGAACTAGAAGGTTGGTCAAAAAGGATAAGAATTTTTTTTGGAAGTACTATTCCCAGTTGAAAAGATATTTTGTAAAATGGAATTCTGTGAGATATGAAAGGTGGTTGAAGTTAAAAATAAACAGTTTTTTGAGTAAATTATCTTTTTTGAAATTGAGAAAATAAATGCTGTCATTTTATAAAATATTGATGTTTTCCTTTTCATTTTGTGAAATTTGAAATTGTGTACAAATTTTTAAAATGAAATTATTCACACTTAAGTGTTTATAGATTTTCATGAAATTTACATATGCTTTATCGTGATTATTAAAAATAGCATAATTTAATAACCAACAAGAGCACTCAGAGAGCGCAAACCTCCACCAAGGCAACACCAACACCCCCTCAATGATTATCCGGAGATGATTTTTAAAATGAGAATATCTGAAATAAATGGGATTGCTGTCACAAACAAGAATACTAAAAATGAACCCAACCACTATCAAACGGAAAAATAATCCACACACACGCACGCACGCACGCACACATACACACTGAGAGGTGAAGGGAGAGGAGATGAAATACTAATACAAAACCTGTGTACCTGGCTTTCGTTGATATGGAGAAAGTCTTTGACAGGGTCCCCCGCACCTTTATCTGGTGGTCAATGAGGGAACTAGGGATAGATGAATGGTTAGACAAAACACAAACCCCTTCAGGTAAATGGCCCTGCTCGATCTGTAGAAAAGGCGTAGGTAGAAACTCCATGAGTTGTACCCAGTGTAAGCTATGGACGCATAAGAAGTGCAGCAATATCAAAGGAAGGCTAACTAGGAAGTTAGTTTTTGTATGTGGCAGATGCTCAAGAGCAATAAACACTGAAAATGCACAGAAAACAACCTTTGCCACATTCCATGGAGAAAACTAGTAGTAGTTGATAGCTTCCACTATCTAAGTGACCAAGTTGGGGGGGGGGGCTGAAAGTGTAGCTGCTAGAATAAGAATAGCCTGGGCAAAGTTCAGAGAGCTGGTGATAAAGAGCCTCTCACTCAGAGTAAAAGGCAGACTTTATGATGCTTGTGTATGAACCGCCATGCTACATGGCAGTGAAACTTGGGCCATGACTGCCGAGGACATGCGTAAGCTCACAAGAAACGAAGCCAGTATGCTCAGCTGGATGTGTAATGTTAGAAAAGTAATCCAGATCCTTGTCTGGTACTGGATTGATCTCAAAATCTAATGAGACTGTGCCAGTCACAAGGCAAACATCCCTGAAAGTTTCATCCAGATCCATCTAGCGATTCTTGAGATATCTTGTCCATGGACAAACAAACAAACACGACTGAAAACAATACCTCCGCCTTCACTAAGACAGAGGTAATAAATTTTACAAAGATGAGGGGGTTGGTTCTTCCTTTTGTTTTTTTAAACTTAACATTTCAGAATTACTTATCGATGCTTTTTAAATAAGCATGATGCTGCTGAGGTGAGAAATGGAATATTTGACACTAATGTTTTACAAAAGAGACAGTGATTGATGAAAGTGAAGTAGTTCCAACTGGGAATTGAAGCCAAATCACACACTGGGACTGGTGACAACTAAAATTACTTATTAAGAATGTGTAGATAAATATCAATTAGTTCATGTATAATAATTAACAAATTTGGCCAAGGCTAAATATAAAAGAACTGTCAAATGAAAATGCTCAGTTTTTTGCCGGTTAATTTACTCTCTGCATATATGTAACACAGATGAACAAATGTTATGGGCTTCAAATAATGGACAGGCATAGTGAGCATGAAACATTTGAAGTGGATCTTATGCAGATGTTTAGTTACATTATTGTCACTAGTGTTATTTTAGCCAGTAAGAGACTAAGTAAACTGAGCTTTGTTTTTGACTAGTTAAATAGAAGTAAAATGGCTGTTATTCTCTAATGCTTTCTCACTTGTTGCCAGCAGTCATGTGTAAGCTATCGCTTTTTTCTTTTTCTGTCTTGTCTAGTTAGTGGTTAGCTTTTTGTCTTTGCTTTCACAGAATAATCTCTACCAGTTTACCAATATACATATACTTTTTATTTCCTGCTGCCTATTATCTGCTTGTAAATAAATATTTTGACTTTACAAACACAGTGAACATTTTCCACAACTTATTCAATTGATTCAATCAATTTAACTGGTGAAAGTGTAACCAATAAGTGTTTTATTGTTTCCAGTGCTGAATTAGTCCTTTCAGAGGAGAAACTCTGACTGACTGGCCTCCTATTCAACAAGAGAGATGCCAGTCAGTTGTGTAACATCTTGAACACTAATATCATGGCCTCTCTTGATAACAGTAAAGGATAAAAGTAGATAAATAAATAAAATAACCTTATATTTCTGTTATAGTCACAATTTGTATGTTTTTCTGGTGTATTTGTAGAACTTTTGAAATGTATTTTGTGATTTGTTTACCTGTTTACCCATCCCCGTCACCACTTTTTAAGTTAATCTTTGCTTATGCCTTTCTCTCCAATACCTTGAGTAGTTGTGCATATGAATTTATTGGTTTGTAACCTTGAAATGCAGAATGCAATACACTCTAACTTAACACATCAGATATTAGTCTGGGCAAAAAATTCAACTTCTCATACACCTCTCCTTTCACCTTATATTGTATTTTTTGCTTCTAAATCTATGGGCATTGAGAGAGGGTGAGGAATTTATTTTCTAAAAAAAAGAAAAAAAAAGAAGTGCTATTGAGATAAAATTATCGATTTCCAGAAATGATATGCCTTTCAGATATAAGCTACATGCAAGAATCTTAGAAATGATTGATTTCCAGAAATGATATGCCTTTCAAATATAAACATTTTGGAATCTTCAAGTTGAGCAATTACTATGTTAATAATGAAGAATATTTTGATGTATGTGTGTGTTTTGAAAAATATTGGTTTATTGGATACAAGTTAAATGGATTTTTATCATTATTTACTACTGTTTCTGTTTGTTTTGTTTAGAATTATAAATTTTTTGTGTAAAAATGATGACACAGTCTTAGACCACCCAAATACTGGCTTAGTAGAACCTTGAAAAAATTACTGATTCTCAAGTCTAACATCATTTCTGTATGGATTCAATTTTTACTTCACAATCTTTCAATTCCATGATTGAGAATTTAGCATCAGTTGAACTGCCTATGGCTAGAATCCGGATTAAATGTTAAAGTTTGCTTCACAGACACATCAAACACCTTATGCCTGCCTATCTAAGGCACTAGGCCTATTGTTGGATCCAAAGAATTTCATTGGCTACATAGTTAATAGAATTAACTTCAAAGAAAACCAGTATCTTTTCATAATGTTTTTGAATTAATCAACAAATTATACACATACAAAGAAACAACAAAGCCTACTTCAGAAAAATGCTAGAAGTTACATTTCAAGTATAGCTCTGCTTTTTATATTGTACTGATTTCACAATGTATATAAGATCTACAAATTAGTTGAGCAAAAGAGTTGTTAAGCAAAAGTAAATTCTTAAGTTTGCAACACCACTTCAATTTCTTGTAGCCATCAGCATTCACTTTTAATGTCACTAATGAATAATTTTACAAAAACTAGTAGGAAAGATTTCAGTGACACAACTTGCCTTCCTCTCCTTCTCTCTAAAAATCTCAGGTTTTATGTTTCCAATATTTTGTGTTGTAGCAGCATGCCAAACAAAATGCTTAGCGGCATTTTGTCTGTCTACATTCTAAGTTCAAATACCACCAACATTGACTTTGCCTTTCATCCTTTCAAGGTTGATAAAATAAGTACCAGTCAACCACTGGGGTAGATGTAATCAGTTAGTTCCCTCCCCCAAAATTTCAGGCCTTGTGCCTATAATACAAAGGAATATTTTGTATTGTGGATTTGTTAAGTTCTAAAAATATTTCGCCTAGCATATCATAATAAAAATGCTTGATAAGCACTGAAATATAGGATATTTTAATTTTTCCTTTTCTATTGCTTCTATATATATTACAACACATAAAAATCTGTGTTTATATATAAGGCAGATCACTTTGGTTGACTGGTTTTAAGTCTTTCTTTTGTTACCACAAACAAGTGACATTCAATCAATTACCTATTCAGTAATTTTCTATGGATACTTGTTGCAACCAACATAGTCACAAGTTAATTTCATGATGATTGTTGCTTCCATAAGTATGAAGTTACAGGTTTACGAAACAGTGAAAAACAATTTGTGATGACCATTTCTTTCTACAAGGCATTGGAAAAGTGTTGGTAATCACAAGGCTATGTGCTTTACCATTAAGTGGTTTTGTGTATGATCCCACTGCTTAACACCTTGAGTGTGGAAATCTATTGGAGACATTGATTCTGTTTGGAGTAAATAAATTCAATCCTTTGCTTAGTTTAACACCACCACATAGCCTTTATGTAAATTTAACAGTCCATTTTGTTGCAAGCATGCCATCTTTCCAGTCTGAAGGGTTATTCCCTTCTACCAGTGTTGGAGCCCCCACCCCTACTCATTCATGAATACTGCCCTTCCACCTCTGATTAAGCCTTAAAGAAAAAAGAAAAAATTACTTCAACTAGGTACCAAAATCAGTTAGTGGGTTCTTCTCAAGAATTTCAGCAATTATATTAATGAGACCCATGAAAATGCCATGCTCATAATTTTTACAACTCCAATATCCAATAATTTTTGAGTTTTAGAAAAAGTAGCATATAATTGTCCATTGCTGAACACTGGCTGCTGTAAATATATTCCTACTTTTATTGAAAACCTGACCTTGTGCTTTATTTATAGTTATAAAATATGATAATCATAATGGAAATTGGATTCTTTCCATTTTAGTAGTTTAATTTGTGTCACTTAGTGCTTTTCTAGTTAAAGAGCTATTTATTGTCAAAGCTTCAACACAATTTTGATGGAAATTGAAGACCTTGAGTCTTGTCCCATTATTGGATAAATTGCCCCAACGAACAACTGCTCAGGTTTTGAAACTTCAAAAAAAACATGTAAAGGATTTCTAGAGGGATTGAATGAATTCAAAAGTTCAACAGGGTAGCAGTTGGTTGTCACTCATTTCCTGTCCTGAAGAAATTGTCTAGAAAGACCTATCACTGCTTCTTTCATTGCAACTCAGTCTGTGTTTTTGAGTGAGAGAGAGAATGACTTCTCTTCCTGTGTTGTGTTACTGAATATGTGATCAGTTATTGATCCTTCAAACCGTATTTGGATATCTTTCCCCATCATCATTGGCAAAAGACTGGTCTCTTACTGAAGCAGTCTTATTTCTGAAGTAACTAGTCCCTCTGCTGCTCAGTGGAGTGTAACTATGATTTCATTACTTGGAAGGCTGCACCAGACTCCTGTCTGATTTGGCATGGTTTTCTATGGCTGGATGCCCTTCCTAATGCTAACCACTCCAAGAGTGTAATGGGTGCTTTTATGTGCCACTAGCATGGGTGCAATTTGTGTGACACCAGGGTGCGTTTACGTGCCACTGGCACAGATGCCAAAATTGCATGACACTGGTATCTGTCATGACTGATTTTGCTCGACTTGATGGGTCTTCTTAAGCACAACATAATGCCAAAGGTCTTGGTTATTGCTTCCGTGAGGCCTAACACTTGAACGGAACTCAGCCAATTTGCCTCCGTGAGACCCAACGTTCAAATGATGTTCTTTACATGCCACCAGCATGGGCGCACTTGGCTTGATGGGTCCTCTCAAGCACAGCATATCACCAAAGGTCTCGGTTCCTAGTTGTCGCTTCTGTCAGGCTCAAAGTTCGAAGATCATGCTTCACCACCTCGTTCCTCATCTTCTTGGATCTACCTCTGCTACAGGTTCCTGCCACAGTTAGAGATCGGCACCTCTTTACACAGCTGTCCTCATCTATAAGTACCACATGACAATACCAGCACAGTCACCTCTTTTGCACACCACATCTGATTCCTCTTATGCCTAACATTTGTTTCAAGATGCTTACTCTCTATCGAACACTCTGACATTGCACATCCGGCAAAGCATACTGGCTTATATATATATATATATACATATGATACAGAAATAAATTTATTTCTCAAACGCGTGATAATGCTATAAAATAGCGTGATCAGGATAAGTTATCCATTTATTGCAGAAAAATACGTTACTGGCCAGCCATGAGACTCAAACTCATATCTCTGTGATTACGCATCAAGTGTTTTACCATTAAACTAAACTGCCCAGCAACGAATTCTGTAATTTTAGAACTTATAAATTTAGCTTCATAAGACGCTAACGTTAACACACACATACATACACAGACCTGACAGAAGTAAATAAACACCATTATGATCATTAAAACTTATTTAAATCTGAAATTATACATTCAAATTATTTATTGATTATTATAATGTGAATATCTAATGTTTACTAGACATGCCCTTTGCATTTTTCAATGCAAGGGCCCTATTAGGCATACTGCTGATCGGATGATGAATAGTCTCTTGAGAAATTTCTTGCCAAGTTTCATGCAGTAATCTTAAATGATCTGGCTTTGAGAATGCTTTCTTGTTCTTTTTACGAAGTGTCCTGTCCATTATGTCCCAGATGTGTTCAATAGGATTCATATCTGGTGACTAGCTTGGCCATGGAAGCTTCTTAATGTCATTCTCTTCCAACCAAACTTGGGTCTTTTTAGCCATGTGACAAAGAGCCCCATCTTCCATAAATAAAGTCTTCTTTAATCATTTCACCAATGGAGAAGATTGGGAGGAATCCCTTCTGCAATATGGACACATATTTGAGTTTATGTTTCCCTCACACTCCACCATCTCTGATGAACCATTAATCAAAATTGCTCCCCAGACCATCACAGATTAGCCACCTTGTTTCATTGTTGGCTGCAATATTTCACATCAAATTCTTAACCACAAAGTCTCCAGACCCACACTCAATCACTGTCAGAAAATACAGCAAATCTGGACTCATCAGGAGAATATGACAGTGTCCCAAAATGCTAGTAGCCTCTCCACCATCTCATTGGCCCAGTTTCTTCTCCGCTTGATATTGACTTGTCGAAGAAGTGGCTTCCTTCTTGCTGCTCTGCTATAGTAGCCAAGTTTGTAGAGATACCTGACAGCTGTTATGAGACTGACATCAACTTGTTCTGCTATGTCAGAGGCCTTGCAATGAGGTTATTCCACAAAGCGAAGGATCCTGTCAGAGGGCCCTGGTCTACCTGGACATGGTGATGTAGACTCCTTCCTTTCTCTGGTGAATTGCACAATCATTCTATTAACTGTAGAAAGCGGGATCACAAGGTTTACTGCGATATTTTAAACTGGCAAAGTCCACCTTCAGATGACTGACAATACAGCCTCTTTTGTACATGGCATGATTAAACAGTCATATATAGAAACTGAACCATAAAAATGCCAATTAATAACAAAAATATATACCTTACGATGTTTTATAGTGTGTCTATTTACTTCTGTCATGTCCATATATACAGGGTGGCCTAAAAGTAGGTTTACAGTTATTCAACTATATCTTTCGCATTCATATATTAACAGTGGATTTTAATTATAAGAAAATATGAAACCATTATTCTATGCTAAGTTAGTTAATTGTAAGTTAGAAATTTAAATGTAATAAAATGTTTTAAAAGAAATTTAAAGTGCCTATGCGATGACTGTAAGCCTACTTTTGGGCCACCCTGTATGCTTGTCTGATTACAATAGATAAAAGAATGTTGAGTGAGATTATTTCCCTTTAAAAATATAGCTAAATATTTGAACAAATGCTGTGATTAGCAGAATGATATAAATAATAAATAACAAATGCAAATGCAATTTTGTTCCATATTTAAAGAGCCAGAAATTATTGAAAAAGAGGTAGAGTTGACTAAATCAGATCAATGCATAACTTCTTTTACTGATGTTGGAAAGATGGGTGGCAAAATAAATGCTTTCTGGATCTGAATTCAAAACCTAAACAGGTATAAGTAAATTGTCTGCCTTTTCAACATGTTTTCAATTGTAATATTATCATATATTGGCACAAGGCCATATATTTGAAGAGGAAAGTTGATTAACATTTCGCCAATATGTTAACCCTGGCGGGATTACATACAGAATATAAGGAATTTGCACTAGACATTTTGTTAAGTGTTCTGCTGATTTTGCCATCCATAACTTTTATCTTATTCTGAAATTTAATTACATTGCAATGTTGTTGAATTATTGGCTTAAGAAAACTTAATGTAATTGAGATTTTTTTTTATTTTTAAAAATTCTATCATTTTAAGGAAAATTTTGCAAATTTTTTTTCTTCGTTGTTTCTAAAAATTGCTTAAAAATCATCTTTGTCCATTCACACCATCACAACTGATATCTACTCTTTGTAGATAATTCTCTCTTGCCTGACTGTCTAGCATATCTGTACAAATATACAGTTGTGTTCTACACTGTCAGAACTTTCCACACACAATCTATTCATGTTATTGGTTTCGTTCCCTTAACTGGCTGTATCTCTGTATCCACTTTATTTTCTCCTCTCATCTCTATCTTCTCAACCTTCTAGCAGAGTACATCACATTAGTTATTTTTATCCTTTAGAGAACTACTGACAGTTTGGCTATGTGGTTGAGAAGTTCACCTCCTAACCATGTGGTTTTTGGATACACAGCGCCTTGGGCACGTGTCTTCTATAGCCCAGGCCAATGTTAGTGAATTTGGTTGACTGAAATTGAAAGAACACAAATGTGTGTGTTGCTGTATACACATCTGCAATCACTTGTATTGCAACATTATCACCTGCCACACTAGTAAATGTGGTGGATATTATTGCTGTCAGTTTCTCCTGTCAACAAATCATTTGTGCACTTCATGCCTTAACCCTTTCGTTACCAACCCGGCTGAAACCGGCTCTGGCTCTGTAGTACAAATGTCTTGTTTTCATAAGTTTTGAATCAAAATCTTCCACCAAACCTTAGTCACAATTTATGTTCCTAACACTAGCTGAATGATAACTAAGTTATTTTACTAAATTCTTAGTTATATTTAAAGTAATTGAAAGAAATACAGAGCATCTCAAAATAAATACAGTAACGAAAGGGTTAAACACTGTATGGAATAAAGTTGTCCCTTACCTGAAAAACATGTAAAGGTTAGTGTGAGAATGGGTATCCAACTGTAAACCAATTCCTCAAATCACATATCCAACCCATGCAAGCATGGGAAAACAGACATAAAATGAATGAAATTAAGGTTGGATGTATCCTTTGTTGTTACTTAGAAGTTTCTTTCACTATTTATTTAGTAAATAATTTTAAAATAGCATTTTTTTTTTTACACAAAGGATTACTTGAATGGATTTATTCCACTCTGTTAAAATTTAAAGTCAAATAAGAAAATTGCACTTGAAATCTTTGCATTTCATAAATATAGATACTTTTTAGCATGTTCCTTCATTTTATTTATTTTTTTGGAACAAAGATTGTGTTGTCAATGGTTAATTGAAGGTGAATATTTTTTACTAATTAAATTGCGTATCATTTAAACTATCTTGACTATTCTTTTCATTCAACGGTACAATTTTATAAATGGTAAAGTTTACAGAATTGTTTTTATTCATTCAGTGTAATTAGTCCACCAACTTCTCATCATACCATTGAAATACTTAAATATCAATTTCTAACATTAATCTTATTCTTTTCAGATTGCTTGTAATATATTTCGAACACTACCACCTAATGATAATCCTGATTTTGACCCAGAAGAAGATGATCCCACACTAGAAGCATCATGGCCCCATTTACAGGTAACCATTTGTATTTCCCATCATTCAATTTTTTTTTATACCAGAACACCTGAAATATTTTCATACCGAACTATCTACATTTTTTTTTTTGCGGTGTGTTAAATAGTAACTGTCCTCCCAATTTATTCAGTACATTTTTAATATCTATGACCATAAAGCTGCTAACCAAGCAAGGATACTTAGCAATAATTGTTTACAAAAATCTCATTTACTTGACAAGCAAATCTTCCTTCATAAAAGTGCTAATTTTGGGACTATAATAGGAGACACTTACTCAAGGTTCCATGCAATGGGGCTGAACCTGAAACAACATGGTTGGGAAGTAAGCTTTGTAACCACACAGCTATACTGGTTATAAATTAATTTACAATAATGTTTTCAATTTAGGCACAAGGCTAGCAATTTTAGAGGAAGGGACGTTAGTTGATTTAATCAACTCCAGTCCTTAATTGCTACTTTATTTTATTGACCCAGGAGGAATGAAAGGCAAAGTTGACTTTGGCAAGATTTGGATTCAATAATTTAACTAAGTGGGGAGTTAACATATTGAAAGAGGAGTACAATCAATTAAATTAATTCTATTATATGACTTGCATTTCATTTTATAAGCCTTAGAAAGATATAAGGTAAAGTAAATCCTATCAAGATTTGAACTCAAAATACATAGACATAGCTGTGTGGTTAAGAAGTTTGCTTCCCAACCACGTTTTCATTTTCAGTCTACTGCATGACATCTTGGGCAAGTGTCTTCTACTATAGCTCCAGACCAACCGAAGCCTTGTGAGTAAAATTGGTACAAAGAAACTGAAAGAAGCCTGTTGTAGATGTGTGTGTGTGTGTTCTTGTCTTGACATTGCGATAATTGTAAATGAATGTCATTCACACAAACAGTGTCATTCATTTCCAGTGTCCTGTGAGAACATGTCTGATTATGGAGAAATATTACTTTGTAAATATTTGAGAATTGAGGACAGGAAGGGCATCCAGTCACAGACAATATGCCTCTGTGAACTCCATCTAACCAATGCAAGCATAGAAAAGTGGACATTGAAGTGATGATGGCAAAAGCAAAGGACCAAACCATGGCATACTGTTTCATCAATTCCTGCTCTATTAATAGTGCAGCTAAACATTTTGTCTGGAAAGCTAGCGATTCTCTGAGCTTGCTTCTTTAATAATAATTCTTTAAACTTAGGCACAAGGCTTGAAATTTTGGAGGAGGAGCAAATCAATGTAATCAACTTGCTTGGCTGGCATATACCTTTATTGATCCTGAAAGGATGAAAGGCAAAGTAAATCTCACAGAATTTTGAACTTGGAACATAAAGCCAGAAGAAATGCTGCTAAGCATTTTGTCTGGCATGCTAACAATTCTGCCAGTTTACTGCTTTTATAATAATAATTACTATACAAAGGTAGTTTTAGTAAACTGAATCTAGAATCCTATTTGGAATCATTCCTCTCCATTTATGTCTATAATCATTGACTTTGTTAGTGATATAAACATTGTGATTCTGTTTATACCTTCAACATTATATTTCATGTCTATGTATATAAAGTCATTATTAAGTGAGAAGGTAGGGATGGGATAATAAGTTAGCATTGCTTCAGTTTGAAAGGATGTCAAAGCTTCCATTACTCCTCTGTGCTAAATTTGAGGCTTTATATTGGTAATGTAGAAATCTTTAATGATTTGTTTGTTGACTTCTGACAAAAAAAAAAAAAAAAAGTTGTGTATTACTTACAACCAACTGGAGTTGCTTGGAATTTATTATGATATAAATATAAGATTGTCAGTGGTGGAGGGGGTGGCGTTTTTTTCTTCTTCTTCTCATCTTTAGCCAAACATTAACTTTCTTGGTAATATATCTTTAGCTCTTATATTATTTGTAGTAATCACTATCTTGATAGATAGAGTAACCTTATTCCAAGCTATTTCTTTTACTCAAAATAGTTTATGTATAAATGAGCAACCAACCAATTTCTTGATGGCCTATTATGTATTATTTATTTATTATCTCCCCTTCCACCCCCCATCCTCCCGTTTCATTCACATATGAAATCTAAAACTGGAAGTTTCTCATTCACGTTCCAAGTGCACTCGTTTGAATGCACTGAATTTACTTAGTAAAAGTGGGAATAATATAACCTAGTTATTGATTTTTCTTCTCTGATTGCTGCTATGTGGTACTTTGCCAAACATGAACATCTATATTTCAGCTCCATGTTTTATGCGTTAGCTTTGTGTATTAGATATGAATGGATGAATTGTGTTAGCAGTTTAGAAACACCTTTATCAATACACATGCATGACACACACACTCTCTCTTTCTCTCTCTCTCTCTCTTTCTCTCTCTCTCTCTTTCTCTCTCTCTCTCTTTCTCTCTCTCTCTCATTCTCTCTCTCTCCCTCCCTCCCTCCACACATGTAAAATAAACTTCTTGATATCAGTAAAAAACTAGCCTCCTTTTTTCCCCTTTTTTTTCTGGTTTTAAATTAGGAATTTTATCATAAACATGCCATATTTTATGCTGTTTGATTTCAGCATAACTTGTATAGTTATTATTTTTAGATTAACATGTGTAAAGAATAATTTTTAAAAAATTAGTTCTTCATATAATCATAGAAGGAACCCAATACAACTGAAAAAAAAATGATTGATAATACTTACGAATAAAGCATAGCTCCAGTTTTAAATTGAAATCAGCAAACTAATTTCAAAACAATCCGGCTTCACATTATAAATTTATACATTTATATTTCCAAATTTTTGAAACAAGTTATTACTGTGATAGTATATATTGTATGACTAACTCTGCCATCTAAATGTTTATTCATACTGTTTCTTCTGGGCTCCCCTCCTCCATTTTATATACATTATCTATATTTCCCTTATAATGAAATTGAACTAACACTCCTATGCAGCAACATGGTAGGTTTTAGCACACTAATCTACAATGTTTAATTAAACCCCATTGAATTGGAATGAATACAGTTTAATGTTATCTAAATTTTAGATATATTTGTTTCTCAATACATAAGCTGATTGGTTTCTGAAAATTTGCAACTACTTGATTTATGACTGGGTATTAAATGCCATCCTATTTACCATCCTATTGCTAACACCACAACTCTGATGTCATACTTAGGTCTGTTGTTAGCCAAGCTGACTGGAGTAAACAGAGGAATGTGCTTTCATCAAATGAACATAAATGTTTGTTGTCATTTGATTTGCTGGTGATATCTCCAGAGATCATTGCAATACAAAAAATTCTAGCAATTTAAATTTCTTCAAAGGGAAAATTATATGTATATAGTGAACTGTGGTACCTAACAGGATTGAAGAATATGTTTATATTCCAATCAAACTTTACTTTAGACTTGTTAAAATTTAAAATTTGAGTTTTGTAAAATCATTCAGTCTACCTAGCTGTAAATACATGTCATACGTGAGGAAGAAACCAGCATGCTGAACAGTGGTACCAATGTAAAAATGTTTTGCTACATTGCAGTACAGTAGTCCCCTAATATTCGTGTGGGTTATGTTCCTAGAGCACCCGCAAATAGTGAAAAACTGCAGATATTGGACGTGGTCCATAAAAATGCCTATCGATGTCAAAATATAATGTCAAATATTTTGTGTGTGTGTGTGTGTGTGTGTGTGCATATATATATTTGTGTGTGTGTATATATTTGTGTTTATATATATATGTGTATATATATATATATGTATATATACATATGTGTATATATGTATGTGTGTGTGTGTGTGT
>NC_068983.1:150104304-150115008 GCF_001194135.2 Octopus bimaculoides | reverse complement strand
ATATATATATATATATATATATATACACACACATATCATCATCGTTTAACGTCTGCTTTCCATGCTGACATGGGTTGGATGATTTGACTGAGGACTGGTGAACTAGATGGCTGCACCAGGCTCCAATCTGATCTGGCAGAGTTTCTACAGCTGGATGCCCTTCCTAATGCCAACCACTGCAAGAGTGTAGTGGGTACGTTTACGTGTCACCGGCACAAGGACAAGTCAGGCGGTATTGGCAATGGCCATGCTCAAATGGTACTTTTTTATGTGCCACCTGCACAGGAGCCAGTCCAGCGGCACATTACTTTGGGTCGAGAGGGGGACTTTACACCAGCCACAGATCTGGTCGGTGGCTCTCAGCAGGTTGTCCTGCAGAAACCTCCAATTGTTTTTCATCTCAGCAGGTCGTCCTGCAACCCCTGCCAAGGTGGTTATGTTTTTGGCGGCGTTGGTTTGGGAAATTGGGCAATTTTCAGCATGCATGTATATGGGTAGAAATGAGCTGCTTGGCGGAGGTCTGCGCTCTCCGAGTGCTTTTCTAGCTTTGCTTTAGAATTTGTTCTAATCAGCCATTTTATTTGATATTTGTGAAATATTGTTATCAATTAATGTGAGTTATATGAACCCTTATAGTGTGGTAAACAGAAAATTGAAGGTATTTGAGTTAAACAGAACAAATAGAGAATTTTAAATTATACATGTATGTAGTAGACACATCAGTTTGGAGTAGGGGGTGATGCACTCAGTCATACTTCTGTGTTAAAACGGCTTGCCTGGAAATAAATTTGGAGTTTTACAGAACAAACAGTTCTCTGGTGGAAATTATATAACCATTTCTATTGTTTGAAATACTAATCAAAGGATGCATTGTAGTGTAACAGTATTTTAAGATTTATATTTTATTCACATTATTTAAATAATTGATTCTCAAGCAAAACAAAGAAATATATACAATTTAGAAATCTTTGAATACCAAGAATTATATTAGTATCACAACATCTGCATATGGTGAAGAGGCATTCAGATGAAATGATATATTTTGAGAACAGCCTGTGTTTCTACTGTTTCTTCCCTGGGGGAAAATTGATAGATAATTCACAATCATTTCTTTCTCACTCCAAACTTTAGAGTTGGTAATCATTTGATTTGACTCTTAGTTACAGATAAATACTTATTTAGAACTAATTTGTTGTTTTGTGCATTTGTTTAAAATAAGAATTTGGTTTTCAGTTAACTGGCACAAATATAAAAATCTAGTGTTATTTCATTACTAAAAACTACATAGAGCAGAAAATAAAACTTTAGTTTCATACAGCTTTTGCTTTTGTTTTGTATTAATATCTTCGACGACTGGCATCCATGCCAACCTCTCCTTCATTGGACACTAAACTCTGCTTGCGAAGACCTGTTGGGGCAAGTGAAATCAAAATCGTAATTGGACCATATTCGATGACTGGCACCTGTGCCAGTGGAGCACTAACAGCACCATCCAAGCATGATCATTGCCAGAACAGCTGTCTGGCTTCCATGCCATTGGCGCGTAAATAGCACCATTTGAGCGTGATCATTACCAGTGTCGCCTTACTGACACATTAGAAAACATTCGAGCTAGGTCGTTGCCAGTGCTGCTGGACTGGCTCCTGTGCAGGTGATACGTAAAAAACACCATTTTGAGCGTGGCCATTGCCAGTACCGCCTGACTGGCCCTTGTGCCGGTGGCACGTAAAAGCACCCACTACACTCTCGCAGTGGTTGGCATTAGGAAGGGCATCCAGCTGTAGAAACTCTGCCAGATCAGATTGGAGCCTGGTGCAGCCATCTGGTTCACCAGTCCTCAGTCAAATCGTCCAACCCTTGCTAGCATGGAAAGTGGACGTTAAACGATGATGATGAATTGCTGTCATTCTTATTTCCAACAAATTCTAAGACCTATCACTTGACGGAAACTCTATGAAAATCATTTATCTTACACTTGTCTTCTTTGATTCTGGTTTACTTAGATTTCTAGTCAGATAAATAATTTTCAGGTTGAGTAAGCAGTAAAACGACCCACTCCTACTCAAACCCTGTCAATTGTGAATATTACCTTTATGTATTTTGCAAGATGTTATTACTCTCTCCTTCACTCACTATTCTCTTCTGTACTTATGAAGAATTGGTTGTTCTCTTTTATTTATCCTATGTAGTTTCTGTTGATCTTCACATTCATTATTATCATAATTCAGGCTGCACTTCTTTATTAATATCAGTTGAAACTTGATTTGATTTTTCTGAATAGCTAACATTTTTAACTGTAATTTTAGCTACTGGTAACTCACAGTTGTTTAAAATCTTTTGAAGTGCATTGAGTAATATAACTTTTGCGGGTTGTTCTTCTAAGTTGTCAATCAAAATAGATTTTGGTAATATTTCTTTTTTCAGATTTAGTGCTTTGTTTACCTTTGGTTTTCAATCTCTATCTCACTGGAGAAATTGTAACATTTCAGTTTTGGTTTTTGTTTATTTGATGCCAGCCTTAAGTAAATTTCCAAATTTATTATTTGATCATATACAAGAATACTCACTGCATACCTTGATTACTTTGTATTTAGATTTCATTCCTTACATTGTTTTGAAACTTCAAGCCAATGGAGTGGAAAGTGGTAGTAGTTATAATTATGTCTAATTGCTTAACTGATAACTCACTGAATGAACTAATAATTCACCACTTTAGAAACATGTAACCATTAAGCCAATAAGATATCTGCCAGAGTTTCAACCCCATTGCATCGGTAATGTGAAACGTCTCTTGAGTTTGCCTGCCATACTTGCTCCAGTGTTAACAAACAACTTATGGAGAAATTGTATTGGCATCACAGTTTCTAGTCCCATTTTATGGGCTCCAACTTTCATTCAATTTGATATTTGTTTTTTATCAAGTCATTCAGCTATAAACTACTTCCAGTTCAGTGCAGGAACTGCAACCAAATCATTAACAGTTTTGCTTTAAATGTACCATCAAATGTTATGGTATATTGTTCTTGACAAAATATACAATTTTTCTAATTTGTTTAGATTACTTTCTAGTCATCATGCAAACAACTTTGACACTCAAACTGTCTGCTAGTATTTTTCCTAAAATGGGATAAATACTATGACATGACATTATTCATATTTGAAATGACTAATTTGGTTTGAATCACTATCCTCCTGTTGCTTATCTATTTCATTTTTCTTGATACTATCACAATAATCAATTGATTTATTGGAATTTATTTCAATCTTAAAAATTTGAGAAAGAAATAAAAAATTATTACTTAGAATTAATTTTCCTTGCTAACAGGTTTGGCGATTTATATGTTGTTGGAGCACTTATTGAATATTCTTACTGCTAACTACTCAGCTATAGGAATGGTATTTAGAAGTCTGAGACAGATAGTTAAATGTGCTTTACTCAGATATTCAACATAATGGCAGTTGGGTAACAGTTGACTTTATGTATATCAGCAACCATTATGAAATAGTTGGTGAAGTGCACATGGCAAATGAAGGAACTTCAGTTGATTGATATGCTCAGAATACTAATAAAGTATCTTGCATAAACAAGCTGTATTTGAAATAGTATGAGCTTCTTTTAAGTCCAAACATTAGTTATGCCCAAAAGACCTAATGTATGCTGACTGGCTACCTTTTGCATAAAATTCTTATCGCATATTAGTGTAGATTGAACACTCTTGCCCTTCATTAATACAAGCTATGCAGCTATGAAATACTAGTGGTGCCTAATTAATGAAGCAGCTTATTTAAACTGATGATCATTATGCCATGACCGTATAACCATCATGCTTCTATACAAGGAAAATATAGCAACTTCATAATGAAGCAGAATTATGAAGGAAAAATCCCCCTTTTGACGGCATTTTTAGAAGCTTTACACAACAATTATTAGGAAATGTTCATTCAATGCAAGATGTATTTTGTAGAAATAAAAACCAAACATTATATGTCTTCAGAGCTGCTACTGTTTTGTCATCTGATATGTACCATAAGAGATCCAACTTGTTTCAACCTGAAATTTTTTTTTAAAGTTATTTTCTTAACTTCAGTTTTCTTTCTTTCTTTCTTTCTTTCTTTCACTTTTTAAAAATTTTTATTAATTCATCTGAATAAAGGATGGAATTGTTTTGTGGTAGGTGTGTAGTAATCTGCTTACATCTAATAATTTAGATAAAACTGATATGATAGCTTCATTTCACAGTTGTTTTTCTTGCAACCATTGGAATATTAAATGCATCAATTTCACCATTCTTAAAGGGCCTTCAATTTTGACCATTCCAATAAATACATTTAAAAAAATGTGCCTTAGAATAGCTTGAAATTAGCTAATCCAGCCAAATCCTTAAAAATTAGATTTTACAGTTATCATTGTATTGATGGAATTGTACTAGTGTTCAGTCCTTTCCAATCACTGGCATCATAGAAATATGGTTATTTGGCTGATTATGATGATGCAGGTGATATTTTCATCCCAAAGCATTAGTTGTCAGAAATTCAATTTATTTTGTTTGGTTTCCTTGAAAACTGATGGACTGACTACAATTATCATTATTCATGAATTTTGTCATTGCCTTGTGGAGTAATACAGATCTTAAATAATCTGATATTTTGTTTCATTGTTTATCTTTTTTACTACAGTTATTTGGATTGGTAACTTAAATCCCCCCTCAATTAACTTGACCGTTTATCTTAGCATTTGTTTTAACATCTCCCTCACATTTTTTTTTCTTTGAGTTAATTATCAAAATGAAAATAAGATATTTTTAATCTATAGTTTGGACTCATACAAGATATTTCCATTTGTGCTGACCTAAAGCATTATGTTACAACTATAATCAATGAATTCAAATCATTTTGGCGTCAGCAACAAACACTTCCAGTTACTCCAGCTGGTTTTGTTTCACTTCTTAACTCCTACAATACTTCAAAAGCACATTCTTCCTTTATCAATCTTCAAACTCATCCTATTATCAACATTCAGTTTGACCACTTTTCCTACATGGGGATCATTTTTCACTGCTTTCCTCTCACTGAAATCCTTGTTTCCATGGACTTCAACTTTCAGATTTCTTCTTCACCGACCCACCTCACTAACACTAACCCAGCTAGTGCAGAAAATGAAATCTTTCCTATTCAAAATACTCTACATCTTACACATCACATTTATGTCTTTTACTAACTCCTATTTCAATATATGCAAAGCTTTGATCTCTACTGTGTCACTACATGTAACCATACTCAGCAACCACAGCATCAGTTTTCATTCATTCAAGCGAGCTAATTAATTGGATCTAACTCTAGTGATTACCAATAACTATTTCACCATGTCTGTTGAATGAATGACAAAAACATCCTTCTGAGTAATGTTCCTCTATGACCCACAATTCAATAACCTTCAAAATAGGATATGACATTGAAATATGAACAAAAAAAAGAAATAAATGAATAACAGCCTTCAACATCTGGAGAAAATACCCCAGTGTTGCCAAATAAGTTTTCTGCAAGAGTATCACCAACATTTACTTCATTTTGAAACTCTATTCTATGACTTTCCCAATTGCAGTTGTATATTCTGGTCTCTTAGCAGGTGTGTGTGTGTTCAAGTTATCTGTTAGCTTACAAACAGGGTTACACACACATACTCTAGCCTGCAATGTTCAGTTGGATGTAAACTCCAAATCTGGTTTTGCATCCAACTGAACATTACATACATCATCATCATCATCATTGTTTAACATCCACTTTACATGCTGGCATGAGTTGATGGTTTGACTGAGGACTGCACCAGGCTCCAATCTGATCTGACAAGGTTTCTACAACTGGATGCCCTGCCTAACACCGACCACTCCAACAGTGTAGTGGGTGATTTTTACATGTTCGGATGGTGCTTTTTACTTATCACCAGCACGAGGGTAAGTCAAGCAATACTGGCATTGCCCACTCTTGAATGGTGCTTTTTACGTGACACTGGCATGGGAGCCAGTCAGGCAGCAATGGCAACGACCACGCTCAAATGGTGCTTTTATGTCACCAGCGCGGGAGCCAGTCAGGTGGAACTGGCAACAACCACATTTGAATGGTGCTTTTTACTTGCCATTAGCATGATAACAGTCAAGCAGTACTGTCATCGACCATATTTGTATGGTGCTTTTTATGTGCCACTGGCATGGGAGCCAGTCTGGCGAGACTGGCATCAACCATGCTTGAATGGTGCTTTTTACGTGCCACCGGCATGGGTGCTAGTCAGGCAGTACTGACATTGGCTATGATAATGATTTCACTTGACTCAACAGGTTTACTCAAGCACAGTATATTGCCCAATGATTGAAGGGTATTCTTAAATGGGCTAGTTATGTGACACTGGCATAGGCCATGGCTGCAGTCTCACTTGACTTGCTGGATCTTCTCAAGCACAGCATATCTCCAAAAGTCTCAGTCACTTGTCATTACCTCTGTGAGACCCAACGTTTGAAGGTTGTGCTTCACCACCACATCCCATGTCTACCTCTTCCACAGGTTCCCTCTGCTGTTAGGGTGTGACACTTTTTCACACAGCTGTCCTCATCCATATGCAAACACATGACCATACCAGCGCAGTTCTCTATCTTGCACACCACACCTGATGCTTCTTATGTCTAACTTTTTTCTCAGGGCACTTACACTCTGTCATGTATGCACAGACATTACACATCCAACGGAGCATACCAGCTTCATTTCTTGCAAGCTTACGCAGCTTACGCAGCCACAGCTCCTGTTTCATTGCCATGTAACATGGCAGTTTGCTCATGTGTCATGCAGTTTACCTTTCATTCTGAGTGAGAGACCCTTTGTTACCAGCAGAGGTAGGAGCTCTCTGAACTTGGCCCAGCCTATTCGTATTCTAGAAGCTACTCTTTCAGAGCATCCACCTCTGCTACTGACTTGGTCATACATATGTAAACAAATCTTCTGATAGACCTCTTTTTGCCCTCCTGCTCACTTGTGTGAATTTGGTTTCTATCTCAGCATACGTCTCACTGACTTTGCCAGTTATCATTCTCTTGCTCTTATAGCTACTATAGACTATTCATTAGAGAACTTCAAAATATCCTAGATGATTTTACAATTTGTAAATTTATTCAGCAACATAGACATTATGCATTTGAAAGAGGTAAGTCCACAACATAATTCTCTCTCTTTCTCTCTCTGAGACTTACAGTAAGAAGGGCAATACCTATGGCCATTTTCAGGGTCTCTGTAATTGATGGGAGTTATCCTCAGGCAGGTGATTAGTTTGTATGTTGGGATTTTTCTAGTGGTGCCCAAAGACCAGTAGGTGGTGTTAAACCAAGCAATAGGTTGAACCCATTGTCCAGTAACAACAATGGTTCCTCACAAAGCTTTGGTCAATCTGAAGCCATAGAAGACACTTTTGCAAAATCACAAAACACTGTGCAGTGGGATTGAACATCCAACTACAGATCTGCTCACAAACAGCACTGAGATCTCAAGTACCTGACTTATCATGAGCCTACATGTGTTGTACACCCAAGACTACACTACAGAGGATGGGTTTCCTCTTTATATTAATATTCTTGAATCTGTCATCCTTAGCTGTGCTTGTGTTATAACCTTGGAAATAATACCTGTTAATTACTCTCCAGATATTCTTGCAAATGCAATTTGAGAAGCCAAGCAATAAGAAGTCTCAACTGTTGCATATGACCAAGGTTTCTTCATTTCACCTGGGCCAGGAAATACATTAGCCCTAGACATCTGTGAACCATTTATAAACCACATCTTACACTTGTGCACATTATATATATATATATATATATATATATATATAAAGAGAGAGAGAGAGAGAGAGAGAGAGAGAGAGTACAAAGCTTTCATTTCATACTTTCACAAAAATAGCTTTTTTTCCTGAAGTGTAGTCTATCTGCCTCATGTGATGCAATAATTCACCAAAACTATGTTCTTTTTGAATTCCCTTCTTACTAATGATTTTTCTCCAGCTAGTAACTATTAATCTGCTAGATATAGCCAAATACTCAAATCACACTTTACCATCTTGAAACGAGAGGGTCACTTTGGGTAGTGTAGTCTTAGATAAACAAAAATTTTGGACAAGAGATCTGCTCAGTCAAAACTACCTGGTGTTAAAAATAACTGCAACAATTGAAATTGAACTCTACCTCAATTAATCTCAACCATCTTTCCATATCTGGAAGTTTTTAAAAGGCTGAGGATACCAACTTTTCTTCTATGTAGTTGTGTCTATAGCAAAACACACACACACACACACACACACACACACACACACACACACACACACACGTGCACACATACACACTTGTTTTGTCAATGAATCCAACTTTAAATTTACATTAGGTGCAGCTGTCTTTCATTGCTAATTTTTTCTAACTTGTATAGAATATTAAATTAGCTACAATCTTCCATTGCTTTCTCATTATACTTGAGGTATACCTCCAAATATTAGGCTGTCAATATGTTCTAGGTTCTAAATTGAGTGATTGCTTGTCAAAGAAAATTTCCCAAATTATTACTGGCTTTTATCTTTTTTAACCCAAGGTGAGATTATAAACAATCAAGGCGGGCTGGATTTAAGCTGCAGAATAATTGGCACTAAATGAATGAACCTCATTTCTAGTGCTGGTTCCAAATTGTTGAACTATATAAAATCACTGAAGTTTTTTGTTATTTTTGCCCAGTTTATCTCTTATCTCAGAATATGCTTGGTTTTGGCACTTTAGTAGCATCTAGGAATTTTTCTGCAACTCCAGAGTTTGATTAGGTTTCGACATTTCAAAGACACCCAGGAATAGAAAATTTTATATCTTCTGGCTTAGAATATGATGCTGTAGCACTTTCATCTTGTATGATGTTTGTTGAGCAAGATGGCGAAGTACTTTTGAAATATGTTTGCTTAATGATGTTCTCTTATTTTTACGTTTTTGCTCATTTCACTCAATGAACTGTGACCATGTTGAGGTACCACTTTAAGGGTTTTTAGCCTATAATGTTAGACCTAGTATTTATTTCAGTCAGTTATTTTTTTGAATTACCCTGTAAACATAAACACTCACATACACACACTCACTCACTTCAATGTCCACCTTTCCATGCTTGCATGTGTCGAATGGAATTCATTTAAGCAAGTTTTTTTGTAACCGGATGCTCTTCCTGTTGCCAGCTCTCAACTGTGTCCAAGTTAGTTATATTTCTCCTTGGCCAGACAAGTTTCCATGAAAGACTAGAAATGAATGACACCACTTGTATGATGCTTGGTTACATCTAGTGCATGATTTCAAGACAAAAAGTCACAAACAGAAGCGCACACATATATGATGGGTGTGTTTCAGTTTCCACCTACCAAATCCACTCACAATTCTTTGGTCAGCTCAGAGCTAGAGTAAAAGACACTTGCCCATGGTTCTACACAGTTGGACTGAACCCAAGATTATGCAGTTGGGAAGCAAACTTTTTAAGCACATAGTTATGCCTGCACCCATGTATCCCCCTACTTGGTCAAAGAGACTTGTTTTGCAAGTTACTTACTACTTTGCTAGTGCAGGTGCCATGTAAAAAGAACCCAGTACACTCTGTAGAGGGTTTGGTGTTAGGAAGAGCACCCAGCTGCAGAAACCATGCCAAAGTAGATATTGGAGCTTGATGCACTCCCCTGGCTCATCAGATCCTGTCTAACCATTCAACCCATGTCACATAGAAGACATACATTAAATGATGGTGATATATATCAACAATCATCATCATTTATAGATAGATCATAGTTTTTGTCTTCCAAATTTCACTTACAGGGTGTCAGTTTGGTTGTAGAAAATGTTGCTCAAATCTGAAATCACAGAGTGGTGAAGTGAACTTTTTAGCTACACTGCTACTGTTTTAATAGAATTACTTTCTCAGTATCTGAAAAAATTTAACTGTTGATACACTTACAGTAGCCATTCTGAAGTATTTACCAAGAATATTAAAATCAATTTTTCCTAAAGAGCTGCAAGGGTTGATTACAAGTAGATCTGTTGGTCATCTCCAGATCTATGAATATTTTCACTCTTATGTGTAACTGAATTCAAGTATCACTCATCATAGAAATTATTATAATAATAGCTATGGCATATATTTTAGCCTCAGTCACCATTACTTTCAGCTTGATTACTTTTCAAGTATAAAAAAAAAACTCCAGTACAAAACTTAATGAAAAACAAAGTACTTGTGTAGATTCTAGATCCAGTTTATTTTGTTTATCCTGTTATCTTACTAAACTCCAACTATGTTGCCTGTGATACACATTGTCCAGTTTATACAATGTATAATAGTTTTTTTCTGCCTTAGAGTTTCTTGCTCAGTAAACTTACACTGAGCTATAGAAGGGATTTGGTTTCATGCAGTGGGTAACCATGTTACACACTTGCAGCTGTCACTAGCAGAAGCTTGCATATTCATTAATTGGTCTGCTCTTTCTCACAGAAGTATTGATATTAATTGATCAGCTGTTAAATTAACTTAGAATTCTGCAACACAGTTGCCTAATTTATTTCCATTATATATATATATATATATATATATATATAAATAAAATCATAAATATACAGGGATTAGCTTGAGTTGCTTCTTCAACATACTGAAAATTTAGTAGTTCTT
>NC_068983.1:150096788-150104037 GCF_001194135.2 Octopus bimaculoides | reverse complement strand
TATATATATATATATATATATATATATATGTATATGTATGTATATGAGTGTGTGTGTGTTAATTTTGTATGTATGTAATACATACAAAAATACATTGTTGGAAATTTTGTACTTGCTATTGAATCGATGTAAGCAAGTACATTATTCCCTTGAACCTACCTGACTCTGCTTGTATCAGTCTATGTTGAATGTAGATCCTGGTAATCATGAAAGGGCATCCAGTGATAATATTTATCCAAATTTACACAACTATCTGATTCTTATCAACACAGGAAAACACACACAGACGCACACTTTAAATGAAACTACATAAACAATATTTGAGTACCTACAGTTGTAGAATGAAATATATTTATGGATAAAGTCAATGTGTGAACAAACTTCATTACTTGTTAGCTTTATAGTAGTTTAAAAAAAATTAATCCATCAATGGACAATATAAAACTTGTTACAAAGGCTCACAAACTTGTTATGAATCTGTGTGTCTTTGTGCCCCTTTCCTCAAATTCATATTTATCAATCTTGCTACTTTAGTTTATCAACCCTGAAAGAATGGAAGTCATTTGACTTTGGTGTATTTGAACTCAGAGCATAAAAATTGTTACTAAATAATAATACAACAGTGTATTTTGTTCCACATTCTACTGCTTGTGCCAATCACATTGGGCTAAGTGCTTCAAAGTTGCTTAGATTCTAGTAACATGTTTTATATGGTATGATGCTGTGGAAAAATTAAAGACAAAGTTTCAGTGGAGTTTTTTGTGTTCCTTAAAAATAAAAGGAACAGGATTGAAGCAATTGTGGTTTAGTATCAGAACTGACTAGAAGTTTGAAATTGCAAATAGAAGAGCTAATGAACTGACAAATAGTATGAACAGAGATAATAGGTGATACACAGAATCCCATATGCAAAATAATTATTTATTGAAATTTTACTTTTAAATAGAGAAAGAAAACAAAAGCCTGGCAGTGATTATTGGTCACTCAAAGAAAAAGGAAAGTAATTTCAAGAAAGAAATAAGCCTGATCTTTGTTTGCAAATAAGGGACAACTAAGGGCATCTGTCACTGTATTAAGATCCCATTAGAATAATACAGTATACTCAAGCTTAATGATATCTAAAAAAAAAATTAAAAAAAAAAAAAAAGTCTAGGATTGTTCCTTGTGTTGAAAGTCAGACTTACCTCTCACTATTACTTTAAGTTAATTTATCTAAGACTGAAGCAAGATCTGAATTCATGGCTTCAAGCATAAAGCTTTCTACTTAATCTTTAAGTCTTGACTTTTTAAAAGAAAATTCAAAAGTTCCTTTGAATAATAATTACAATGCAATTTAGTCACATTATTTGGAGTGAAATTACTTCCACTCCTTGTCTTTTTAGTACAGCACTAATACATCATGGCTACTTAAATGGCAAATTGTGTCAGAATTGGTAAAGATACTGCTCTAGCCAGCAGTTTGTTGCAGTCCCGTCATGAAAAGATGTAATATTTTATCCATAATTTATAGTAATATTCAACATATGTAATTTTCGTTTTTAATGTCCTCTGTCCAACGAAAAGTGGGTGGATTTTGTGTGTCTTTAAATCAAATTGATTTGAAGAGACAATAGCAAATGTTAGGCAATTAGGTCAGAACAGCTCCTGCAAATTTTGACCATCAAAATTTTATGTGCTAATTGAATGAATAATCTCACAAGCAAACAATATTCATGTAGCTTAGTTGTTAAGCAATTTAATTGAACATTTTGCTTAGAGCTAAGTCAATACCTCTATTTCTTCCTTTCTTCTCTATTTCTGTCATGCATATCGTCGTCTAAAATTAAACTAATTATCTAGTTTGGTTTTGAAGTATGTTTTCTCGTTTCAATTCTGTATCAATTGAATCGACCAACTGCTTGCGCATTATTCTTGCTTTCCAAAGTAACACTAGTGAAAATTTTTTCATTCTATTCCAGTAAATATTTTTTATATGCCTCTTTGCATTAAAGTTTGTATGTTCATGTGTTTGTATTTCCCCAGTACATGCTAGCATAGAAAAACAGGTGTTAAGCCAGCAATATGTGTCTCCTTATTTTGTGTGTGTGCGTGTGCATGCATGCAGGGGGTGGGTGGGTTCAGATTTAAATGAGACTTAAAATTTAAAATTTTTTCTATAATTTTGTTGTAATTCTGTTTTTATATATTTTTAATACTGTCCTATTTTGTTGTATGTCTATTAAAAAAATTTCGTTATTAAAAGACAAGAGGATGTACATATCTTAAAAATAATGCATTATAATGGTAATCCTGTTCAGTTGACTGAATACTTCTAATTCAACTACCCAGAGTATGATTGGTAGAGCTGTAGACCAAATATTTTGAAATTCTTGTGCCATAGCAGTCAACGAGGAGGGGGTGAATTCAGCAGAAAAGTACATGAAAGCTGTGGTGAGGAGGGAGTGTGAGGAGTATAGGGACAGGGAGAATTCCCTAAGGTGTACCCAGTGCAATCTGTGGTTACACAAAAGGTGCAGTGAAATCATAAGCAGGTCAACAGAAGACGTTTTATATGTGGCAGATAAGCAGGGGTAATAAACACATGGGGAATAGATGCTCTCAGTTGCCTGTGAGGATCCCTAAAGATAGCTTCTGTTACTTAAGTGACCTAATTAACTGCAGTAGAGAATGTTTTGAAAGAGCAGTAGTCAGAATGACAGGCCCCCCCCTCTCTATATACTATGTAAAGCATGACTGGAGAAATCAACCGACCAACATTTATATCTGTTTATATGGATATACATACACACACATGTATATAATTATACATTTGTATATATTTGTTATGCATTTATGTACATATGTGCACACACACAATCCCATTTATTGTAGCCATAACCAATCAACTTGACAAACATCGACAAGTATATGAATTCCAGCTGTTGGCATGCATGCTTGCATGTGCACGTGAACACACACACACACACACACACACACACACACACACACACACACACACACACACACACACACACACACACACACACACTAACCATTGAAATAAACACATACTTTCTAACAGCCACAGCAAGCCATAAAGTAAGTTTTACAAAAGAACTGTCCTCAATTAGTTTCAGTTAAATTCAACAACTTACAAAGGAACAGCCACAGCTAAATCTAGGATATACAAATTAGAAACACACACCCTCATGAAAACAAAAATGATCCATGGAGCAGCAGAGCAATAACAGCTAATTAGCAAATGCAAAACAAGACCACGGTCACACCAATGAATATAAATATGCTACAAGAACCAAATTGCAACAGTTCTCACCGAAAGATCACAGTGGCATGAAACTTGAGTAACTAGACGAAAATTCAGCTTCAGTTAATCAAGATACTCTGCTACATATATTGAGCACACCTCACTCATTCAACTGACACAATATTTGTGTGTTTGCTTGCTTGCTTGCTTACTATGTATATAGATATGTGTGTGTTTGTATGAATGTGTATGTAACTCAAATACTTGTGGAAAGTGTATGTATGTATTAGTCTGGGTATTCTCTGCTGAATTGAAACTGGTCAGTAAGTGGAGCTGTATTCAATTCCCATAACACATACACTAGCACATACTTATTGTTATCATGGGACATGTACATATTCCACAGTATATCTCATAACTAGTCTTCAGCTAAGTGTCTTTTTACTAAAGTGCACTATAAATATTCATATAAACTATTTGAGGCTACTGCATTAAGTTTCTGCATTGACGGTAAATGGAAAAAAAGTCAACCTCTGATATATACAATATAAAGGAGATGTGTGAATTTTGCTCTTTGTAGAGAATGTTTTGCTTCAAACATATCTCTCACCAAGGTAGTGTTAAAAAAAAGACAATCCCCAGTGACTAGCAGTTTCAAGTTATAGTTATTTTAGGTTAGATATAACCTCCTCCCCTCTTTCTCTCTTTCTCTCTCTCTCTCTCTCTCTCTCTCTCTCTCTCTCTCTCTCACTCTCTCACTCATTCTTCACTGCACATCATAATCTTAGTAAGGTATTTGTCAACAAATATTCACATGCATTGTGATTTGGAGCTACAACTTCCTCCATACTTGTGTGTGTAAGCATGCAGGAACACACATCTGTGCATTTACACATATTTGCTTGTGGTTAACCAGAGGAGTGCAGATATAACCATGTGGTCTAGAAGGATTTATCATATAGTTCCAAGCTCCATTACACTCCCCATACAGTAGTTATCTTCTTTTATTAGTCTTACATCACCCCTCCTGTTCCCAACCCTCACATGTTTCCAAACAAGGTATTATTTACCTATCGCCAGGCGCATGTTATTTTTCTTCAGAAGACTGGAAATGAATGAAGCTGTATGTATGACAATAGTGCTTGTTTACAACAATCACATGCTGTCAAAAAAAGGACAGACAGACACACACACAAACACACATTCAGGCATGGCTGTGTGATTAAGAAGTTACTTCCCAACCACATGGTTTCAGGTTCAGTCACACTGCATGGTATCTTGGATAAGTGTCATCTAGAGGCTTGAACTGATCAAAACCTTGTGAGTAGATTTGGTTGACAGAAACTGAAAAAAGCCTCTGTGTGTGTGTGTGTGTGTGTGTGTGTGAGGGAGAGAGAGTATTTGTGCTTCCTTGTTTTGATATTACATGATAGTTGTAAATGAGCATCACTGTCATAAAAGCAATGTCATTCATTTCCAATATTCTGTGGAAACATGTCTGACCTTGGTAAAATAATACTTGGAAACAAGTGAGGATTTGGTGACAAGAAGTCTGCCTCAATAAACTCTGGCCTAAGTAAGCATGGAAAAGTAGATGTTAAAACTGATGATGATACACAAACTGGCTGCTTTCAGTTTCAGTCTATCAAACCCACAAGGATTTGGCTTGGGGCTGTAGCAAAAGACACTTGTCCAAAATGTTGTGCACTACCTGAAACCATATAGTTGGGATGTAAACTTATAAGCTATGCCTGCACTTATGTTTATATCTGTTTCAATTTAACACTGAAGTTCACTGTAACTTGTTAATATTATTTGTAAATGTTATTTGTAAATGTTATTTCTTTCTATAATTCTTTTTAATGTATATATATAATTTTTTTTTTCTTTCCTTCTCTTGTTATAGCTATCAACCAACTTTATAAAACCTTTCTTTTTTCTTTTTTCCCCAGATTGTCTATGAATTTTTCTTAAGGTTTTTAGAATCTCCTGACTTTGTGGCAACTTCTGCTAAAAAATTCATTGATCAAAAGTTTGTTCTTCAGGTGAGTTTACTTGGCTGAATATTCAGATTGTTAAAATCAGTTTTTTCTTTCTTTTTTTGTTAACTTATTTTAAAATTTATGGTAAAACAGTTTTCTTTTAAATCTATTTCATGTATATTTCCCTACAAAACTACTTTATGTACAAACAAGAAACTGTTTTTTGTCTTTTTGCCCTGCTCACCAATCTTTTGATTTAGTTCAATATTAACTCTGTTCTTTGAATTCTTAATACTTTCTGCCTATCTGTTATATATGCAGTGTGCTTCAACAGCTGTAGACACATTAGCACACATTCTAACTTTTTATGTACACATGCTCTCACGAAAACAAAATAGATTTTTTTCTGTGCTTGGAGGTCTGAAAGTAGTGGAACCAAACACAGCACACCAACAAACCGACCACGCAAGTTTAAAATAATGTACCATACATTTTATGGGTCTTTTTTTTTTTTTTTATCTACTTTTTGGAAAAAAAGGAGGAAATTATCCTTAGATCAGAGCTACTCTGTTACAGGCACCCAAGCAGTAGATGGTTGTATGGGTAGCAGCTGTAATAGTAAACTGGGTGAGAGGTGCTTGTTTTGTCCTTGTACATTATTTATGGTATTGCTTTTAAGACTATTTGTTGAGCATCATATCAATTTAACCACATGCAATCCATCACACACTAAAAACAGTGAAGGTGCTGGACCTGGTCTTTGGAAGTTGATCACAGCACTGCATAGTGTTTATGTGCAAGCACCATTATGACAAGACTTATGAACTGAAAAACAATGACATTATAATTAAGGGATGTGCTATAGTTATTATGGATATTGAGATTATACAGAGAGATTTATATTACAAGGCCCACTACAAAAAGGTGATAATAAAAGGTAAATAATAAGAATGAAACAAGTATTCAAAAAAAGACAAAGTCCCTCAAAAAATCCTCACAAGTGCTAAATTACCTTCCATAATTCTTACACCAACAGTCAAGAAGTGTGGCCACTCCAATTGCAGGACTTACATCAACATTATTGAAGACACAACATACATATTCAAAGCAGGACAGATTTTTACCATTAAAAAATCACTTTACATGTTCTTCAAGGAATTTAAGATACGCTATCAAATGTCAATGATGTAATGAAGATTACACAGGTCAAACAAAGCTTACTCTAAGAAATAGACTGAGCATTCATCGACAACAAATACGAGACCCCAGTACTAGACAGATTCCACTCTATGGATACATAGACATATGTGCAAAAAATAAGCCCCCCCCCAAGTCCACTCTACCTATGTTCAGTGAATACCACAGATAAACAAAGAAAATATTTTCATACAAAAGTACAAACCAAGACTTTAACAGAGTACATACACAAATAACTATTCACACACACAACTCATTCTGCCATTTAACATGAGGAACCTACACAGCTAAACAACCTAAACTTTAGCCACTGGAATACATATAAACAACTCCTGTTTACTCTCCTGCCAGACTGATTAAATTTGGAGTACCTTGATTGTAACTAAACATATTCACTCAACTGTGTTGGTCTTTTTAGGTACAAAATATACTGTCATGTGACACTAACTCACTGACATATGTGAAAAAGGTTCTAAACTTAAACATTGATTGGACCTGTTCAGTCAACCGTGTCAGCCTCAAACATTGTCACTCAGACATAGCAGGGAGCCTACAAAAATTTCTAAGACCAGTTATCTGACTATTCTCTATCAATCAAATCCTATTTAAAACATTTACTACCTTGAGCCATGAACTCTCTATAAAAATAAGGCAAACTTCAAACACTAGTCAGAAGCGAAACAGCTGTGACATAAGCCATGTTTCTCTCTTTTTCAACTTCTTGAAAATCAGTGTAAACTGTGAAACAGTTAAATCTTTAAATATAATAAAAAAAATTATTTTAACTATTTTCAGTGCATTTTCAACTTCTACTTTATATATATAT
>NC_068983.1:150088163-150096655 GCF_001194135.2 Octopus bimaculoides | reverse complement strand
CCTGTATGCATTAGTTTATTCTCTCTCTTTCTCTCCCACACTTTCTCTCTAAAATTCCTCAGTCTAAAATATATTTGTATGATGTAAGTTTTTTTGCACTTATGTAAAACAATCATATTCATTCCTCTTACCCTGGCTATCAAAAAAGTTATATTTGTGATATGTAAAGGACTGAAAATACAGGCTACTAAATGGTAGTTGGACCTGAAGACCTTGCTAGACTGTTGGATCAGTAAGAGTGCTTGTGTTTACAAGGATCAGGCATATAATTGATATGATCTGTTGACCTTAATGCTTTCCAGAAATTCCTTAACTCCAAATCTAATTTTTATCCCTGGATAATCAGTGCCAGAGGCTGCATTAATTTTGTATCTGAATTTATTATAAATCACTTCAGAATACAAGGTCTGATCAATAAGTATCCAGACTGCTACCATAGTAATGAAGCACACAGTGTGAAGCTGCTTGGGAAGGATTGAACTTGAACTCTGCTGAGCCTTCACATCAAGTTTGAATGTTCTAGCTCACTTCCACTGTTTAAAGCTGAAGGTGTGTAGCATGTGATCATCGCATTGACCATGACAGAGAAAGTTGTCATGGTGACACCTGCTCAGAGGCCTACATAAAGTTGCAGAAAGTGTATGAAGAGAAGTGTATGAGCTGCACACAAGTATATAAGTGGTTCAGACGTTTCCAAGATGGTTGAAAAAATGTCGATTATGATGAACATTCTGGGAGACCCACAACCAGCAGAACTGAGAAAAACATTGCAACTGTGAAGGGAAATTGTCAAATCACCATCCATGAGTTATCAGAGGATGTGCAGATTAGTTACGGCACAGTCCATTATCACTGAAGATTTGGGAATGAGATGTGTGTCTGCCAAGCTTGTGCCAAAACTGCTTTTGGCTGACCAAAAAGACACTTGGGTTTCAATTGCTTGAGATCTTCTTGATTGTATCGAGAACAATGAAAACTTTGCATAGGCCTCTGAGCAGGTATCGCCAAGCTTTTAGCAAAATTTGATGCAGATTCTCTGCTCAACTTTCTGTCATGGTCAATGCGACAATCACACACTACACACCTTCCTTCCAAGCACTGCTGTAAACAGAAATGAGCTAGAATGTTAAAACTTAGTGCGCATGCACAACAGTGTTCAAGGTCAATCTGTGCCAAGTAGCTTCACTCTGCATACTTTAGCTTCGTTACTATAGCAACAGTCTGATACTTATTGATCAAACCATGTGTATGGATGTTATAAATTTGTATTTCCCATGTAAACTTTTATGCTCTTATTGTATAGGTGTAAGTTTATATAATGAGAATGAAGGGTTAAATATGATTTTAAAGAAATAATATCTGTTTGATGTGTAATAATATATTGTTATTTTTAAAAATTTGACCTTAACAGAAAAAGCCAAGGCTATCACTGAGATGATTTGGATTAATATATGTAATTCCTTCAGCTAGCATTCTATTCTATTGACTAATTATTAAAAGAATAATTTTGGCATTTTCCATTCCATAAAACCACTTAATTTTCTCAGTTCTTTTTGCTTTTTTTTCTTCTTGTTTTATTTCTTCCTTAAACTGATCTTGTAATATCCTTTTCATTTACATTTGGAATGTTATGTCCATTAGAGAGATGAAACTCAACAAAATTTCAAATAGAACTTGCTGTTACTAGATAGAAATATGTTGATAAAAATTTTTTAAATGACAAAGTATCAGTAGACATTGATTTCTGCTGTGATAACAAGAGGATAGCTTATCTGCATATCTCTCGAAGAAATGTGACAATGACCTAGACAAAAGATATGAGTCAGTAACTTAGTACATTAAGTACATAATGCAATGGTTTGTACATCATTAGTTATCTCATTGATATTCATCCTCTGGATATTGATTAGATTTTAAGTTCTTTATACTTTCAATGTGTCAGCCTCAGAGTAAGTTTAGATTAAAAAAAGAATCCTTAGAGAAAGAGATTTTGTGAAAGCATTGCAAGGAATTGATAACCAAGTGTTTTGAATTACATAGTAAAATTATTGAAATATTGGCTTATGAGTTCTATTTTTAAAAAAAATAATAAAAATGAAAAACAAATATGCTCAGGGGTCATTTTCCAGAGACGTCATTTAAAAGAGAACCATTTAAATGTATGAGACATAAAATTATCATAGGTAGTGTGGTTTCCTTTATAGCTATTTGACATTGAAATTAACTTTCAGATGTTGATTTGTATCCATCTTCTCTCATGGCATGTTATTCCCAAAAGCAATTTTGTTAATTGTCAATCACATTGTTTAATGCTTGGAAAATTTATTCCAGCTTGTGTGAAAATTTCTGCCATCCAGATTTCAAACTGCTAACTAATGACCTGAATTTTATACTTTGATTTTGAATTCAATTTTTGCTGTTGTTAACTGATTTTAAAATGAGAAAAATAACTGTGCATATTGCTTAAATTTATAAGGAAAGGATGTATAATCAGTATATACAGGGTGTTCAGGTTAAATTTTATAATTTTCATTAAAGAAAAAGAGCATATAATATCCCATCCAAAAATAAAATATCTTAAAAAATCCAAAAATATCAATTACATTATGGCTGGGAAGTAACAGCTTACTCAAAGTGTCTGCCCTCAGCTTCTACCACAGCCTTTAAACAGCAGTGGAAACTGGTGCATGCATTCTGCATTGTGTCCTTGGGAAGATCTTCGAATGCCTCTGGGCCACCAGCTCAGCCTTGGTATTGCTAGCAGAGCAGCTAATGTTTTTTTTTCTCAGACAAGTCCCCACATAAATTAATCAATGACATTACAATCAGGGAAATCAGGAGGCCAGAATTTGGGGCTGGTGAAGTCAGAAATTCTCCAATAACCACTACTGACTCTTTCCAGAGTTATGGCAAGGATTTGAATCCTGCTGCCACTCATAATGGCCTTCCAGCAGTAACCCTCTGTAGCTAAGAACTGACTGTGTCCCTTCCTGCTGACCATGGCTTTGTAGTAGTGCCTGTTGCAGCTGTCCAATGCCATGTCTTACAGCCTCTACAGTGTTCACAGAGCATTGAGCAGCAGTTATGTCAGAAATTTTGACAGTGCGAATCACGACACAGGTAACTGTTTTCCAATATTCAGATGGCTTCCAGTCCTCCATGTCAGTTAACTCTTTCTCAACTACAACTTTAATCTTTATATGATCTAATGCCATTGACTGATCATCAATACATAAAGCTGTTTTTTTTTTTTTTTAAATTTTATTATTTAAGAGACAAAATATCTTCAAATTTAGCCCAAGCAACTTGTATATGGTCTTTGTCCCTGGAAGAATGAAATGCAACATTTTAATCATGCAATGTTAATCTGAGAATAGCAAAAGTTCAAAACAAAGCACTCCTTTAAGTATCAAGTGCAGCTGCTCATTTCTGTCTTTTGACAGGTCTTGCTTTTAGTCCTGCAGAGTGTCCTGAACAGCTGGGTGGAGGAACCTGTTGCCAACCATAAAACAGGTAGTACTGGATTATATGGTACCCATAGCAGGATTTTCTTGATCTGATTTGGGGATCATAGACCAATGGATGTAAAATGATGATATTGATGATGAAACCAATCTATACTCTGTTTCTCGTCGAGGCATTGTAAATATATCAGTTCATCTAAGTGTAAATAACAACTTGTGTTAGTACAGCTCACCACCCTAAGTAGAGAGAACACTGTAAAATTATTGAGTTATTTTGAGTTCAGTATACCCATGATGTATTGCTTGGAATGGGTTATGCACATGTTGAGTAGCTTGCCATAGATAGATCCTTTGCAAACAAAAACTTTGGTCTGGAAAATCTATCAACTTTTCTTACTTTTCATAAACTAACACAGTGAGGGAGCTTCTATCTGGTTTCTTTACATGTTAGAAATGCTATGCAAATCTTGGATCTTACTCTGCTATTGTAAAATAAAAAAAAGGAAGGGCATATTAGGTAATGTACTTCTGGATACACTATGAAATAGATGAGCTGGTCACAAATTCACGTGATCAAGAGAGGTTTGTAACTGAATAATAAACTAGTGCAAATAATATGTTGACTAGCTTTGTAAATTAGGATATGATTTTTAAAAAATTTATCCTAGAAAACCAAAACTGGGTCAATTTTTTTACCATTTCAGTTCTTGTAAGAAGCTTAAGTAATAATGTACAATTTGAAACTGATTGATTTAGGTCAATAAATCTTTCCTGTTGATCTACATTTTTATTTTGTTTTCACCTAATATGGATTAAAATTCTCGTTTTTGATTTTAATGGAATCATAAATTGTTTTGATTCCAGTTACAATAACACATCTGTAATCTAATTTCTTTTTAGCTCACTTGATTGTTGTTGCACACTTGTCAACATTAATAGTCTTTTTTTATTTTTTTTACTATACTTCAGGGTTTGTTTCTTATTTATTTTTAAAATTTTGTTTCACTCAATTACTTTGCTTGAAATTGGCAAATGCAAGCCTCTGGCATTTTCTGTTGGAGAAGAGATTGAATGCAACACTATTAGATCATCTTTTATTTTTGTTGGATAGTCAGGAAAATTACTGCCTCTGTTGAGTAGTACATCTTGTAGAAAATGTTAGACAATTGTTAATCGGTAGCATTTTGAGATAACCAAGTAAGGGTGTTTATCTGCACATTCTAACAAATAACAATATGCTGACATAGTTTAGCAAGAAATTTTATTCAAATTGTATTTTGTTTTATGCATATGTTGGAGTCTAATGAAATTATCATTTTAATTAGATAATGCATTCTCTGGAAGTATTTTGACAGTAATGTAAATCATTTGACAATTCTCTTGAGGTCATGTGTAAATATAGTAATTTTAAACGACCAAACTAGGGCATATAAATATAGTGAGAAAGCAGAACACATGGCATTTCAAAAGTCTCTCCTTAGTTTTAATGAAATGAAAGAACTGAGTGAGAATTTTTTAATTATTGTGCTTGTGTAAAGGTGGAGCACCTTAAATGTAACTTAGATCTCTAACATTTTAGCTTTCTTGATTTAAGACAGTGCACAACTTCCATTATGGCAGTCATATTAACCATTTAAAACCTGTATGTACAGTTGTATTCTATTTCATTTGTTACATAATATGTAGTATTATCGCAAAAATAATTTGCATACTTGTCACAAAAAAATTCTACAGAGTAGGATATACTTATGTGTGTTTAAATGTCAAGTATGATCTGACATGATGCCATTGTTTTAGTTTCAACACACTATCTTAGATCAAATCATTTACCAGATGAATGCAGCTAAGGAATATACAACGCAAGAGTGACTGAAACTGGGCTATCACAAAACTAAACACCTAACAGTATTGTCATTCCTGTTCAGTCTAAATTGAAATACTGCCTAGGTTAACTTATTTTTTTATTTATTTTATTCCTGGAGTCTTGATAAACTCATTAACATGAGTATGGCAAGGTTAAATTTTTCAATCTACTGAAATATTTGAAAGAGACATTGTCCCAGTAATTTTCTAAATATGTATTTATTTACATGCATAAAGTACACTTGTGTATATGTGCACATTTCTTGAACAAGCAACTTCTATACTGTAGCTGATCCTGCTAGACATAGCAGCCAAATCACTCTTATCGCACCTATTTTAAAGAAAGTAAAACACATTGGATGTAAGTATAGTCCTGGATGTGCCAGCCTGGAAGAAAGATGAGGTAGTAGTCATTGATGGAATGTCTTTGAATATAAGTTTGCTAAATCAAAATCATAGCTAACCTGGAACTGAACAGCATTGTCATTAAAAGATTTTTTTTTTCAGGAATTAGTGACTAAATTACAACTATAAAGAATTGATTATAACATAAATTGGAAATAAAAACAAAATACATGTTACTTGTAACTTTTTTCTGTTTCTATATACTTTATCACTGGGATGTCTGCAATGTTCTTTTGATGTAGTAAATTAATTTTGATTTGCAAAGACTGTCAGTTTTATGCTGCAGATTGTAGCATACAGCTGATGACGTGTGGACACTGGTTTAAGAAAATAATTGCTACATTTTCGTATGCTTTGCCCTTGACATGATCAGTGCATATCTGATAGGGAATTGATGTCTTCTTAAAGTAAATGGCAAGTCTGTAAAAATGCATTCTCCATCATCACCAGTTATTTTACTTGCATTTAAGTACCATTTGTTAATGAAAGTCTATAATGTGTAGTTTTGCAATGACTGTTTTTGTGATTAAGGTTTCTCAACATTATTGGAGCTTCAGTTTCTTTAAAGTGAAGGAGTACATTACTAATAGTAAGGGAATTAATAAATTCTGGTGGATACAAACAACTTGTCATTAGTAACAGTGTTAACACTTACAGAACTCACTCCTGGAAGTTTTTTCATAATTTCACTGTTTAGTTTGTTAATTTCTTCATTTTTATGTGGCTAAGGCAGTCATTGCACATTGTTAAAATTATTCTCTTGAAGATATAAATATATTGATATTTTACTTCCTTAATTTAGACACACTGCTCTTCATGAATATGTGCTTCATATCTTTGTAGTAACCATATATTATATGGAATAATGCACTGATTGTCAATAACTTCTCTACATCCAATGCTTGTGACAGCTGCATAAATGACTCAAAGGTCTACAGCTTCATTTCAAGTCACTTATCAAACCTCTGTGTGTGATATACACTTCAACAGAAATGTGCGGTTTTGTGCCTCAGTTAAAAACCACCACCATTATCATAAGGGCAATGGATTGGCAAAATCATTAGAACTTAGAGCAGAATGCTTTGCAGTATTTAGCTATGGATCCTTGCATTCTGGTTTCAATCCTACCTAGATCAACTTTGCTTTTCACTCTTTCAGGGTCAAAAATATAAAACACCAGTCAAGTACTGGGCCAATTTGATAACCCTACTTTATTTCATCTATATATTTTTGTTTTCTTCTTTTTTTTTTATGTCACACATTGTGCCTATGTGAGAAACAGTTATTATTAGGCACTAAATTTGGCAGAATCATTAGAGCAATGAAAAATGCCTTGCTGAATTTCTTCTGGCTCTTTACATTCTAAGTTCAAATCTCACCTAGATTAATTTTGTCGGGCCTTTTTTCAGAATCCATAAAAAGTACCAGTCAAGTACTGGGCTGATATCATCAACTAACTCCTCTTTTCAAAAATAATGGCCTTTGTGACAAAATCAGAAATCGTTGATGTTGGAAAAAATTCTTTGTAATATTTGTTCTGGTTCTTTACATTGTGAGTTCAAAGCCTACTAAGGTCAACTTTGCTATTCATCCCTTGGATCAATAAAATATTATACTGACCAAGTACTGGGGCTGATGGCATTGATTATTCCTCTCTTCTCAAAATTAATTGCTGGCCTTGTACCTAAATTAGAAACCATTATTATTATGGAGGTAGAAATGGTTTCAAAAATTGTTATTTTTAAAATTAGTTTTTGTCATTATTAAATTGAATCTATTATTTGCTATCTTGTTTCAGTTATTGGAATTATTTGACAGTGAAGACCCTCGGGAGCGTGATTTTCTAAAGACAGTACTTCACAGAATTTATGGCAAGTTTTTGGGTCTAAGAGCATTCATTCGCAAACAGATAAATAATATATTTCTCAGGTGAGTTTGTTAAATTATTTGAACTCTCTCTCCTCTCATATATATACATATATATATATATCATCATCATCATCATCATCATCATCATCATCATCATCGTTTAACGTCCGCTTCCCATGCTAGCATGGGTTGGACGATTTGACTGAGGACTGGTGCAACTGGATGGCTACACCAGGCTCCAATCTAATTATATATATATATATATATATATATCAAAAAAGTAACTATATGAAACATTATTGCTGTTAAAAACAGCAACAATGAGGCGGTAGCAAGACTTCTACCTTAATAGGTATAATATTAAATATTAGAATAAAAGAAGGGTAAAAATACCTCTTGCCAAAGATGAAAGCGAAAGCTTTAAAAAACCACCAACCCAGCGATAAATACACACATGAGCAATGCAATGAACACTTTAAAAAATAGGCCTACCTTCTGGATGGAATTTGAAGATAGTTTACATACCCCATATCAATCGATTTCATGCTATGCATGAGAAAACATGCTTTGCAATCTTCAGTTGGAGATAGCAACCTCTATTTCCAAAATATTCACTACGTCAACTCGTGTGCGTTTCGAACTTTAGACGTCCCGCTCTGTTTAAAGAGAAAAACTATCATAAACAATAAAAAAGTAACTATATGAAAGCATTGTTGCTGTTAAAAACAGTAATAATGAGGCGGTTAGCAAGACTTCTACCTTAATGGGTATAATATTAAATAATTTATTGTAGGATTAGTGGTTTTTGAAGCTTTTGCTATCATCTTTGGCAAGCAGTATTTTTTACCCTTCTTTTATTCAAATATTATATATATATATATATATATATAT